>NC_071256.1:39058969-39111469 GCF_023375685.1 Ictalurus furcatus
TCCCCTCCTAAAACTTTTAAAGCACACTGGAAAAAAACAATCGGATCCGATTCAGTATTTCCACTGAACCGGTCCCGAACTGCGTGACCCGTCACCTGTTCCGTCTCCCGTCACCTGTTCCGTCTCCCATCACCTCTCCTGTCAGGTCTACCGATAAACAATCAGAAACGCACTTCCTGTTTCAGTTCTTTAAGTGAACAATTTAATTTGAAGCCACCTAATATCCCCTTTTTTAGGTTTTTGTTGGTTTTTTCTGGCGAGGTCACCCAGACATGCAGCGCAGACGTGAGTCTACGTCTACACATGGGATACAAATACAAATTGTGTGAAGATTCCTGGCTAATTTCAAAAAGAGCTGAGAGAAAACAAAAAAAAACGAATGGGAAAGAAATGCAAGCGATAGCAGCATTAGCCGTTGTACGCTAGCGATACGGAGCTATTTCAAACCGACTGATATGAATGGAGGAGAACTGAGCGCTGTGGCTAACGCTAATGAAACGCGGACCGATGCCAAGGGTTCTTTCGAGACCGCTCCCGATGCAAACACCACCAGCGCCAACGCTGCGTCTGGAGGTGAAGCCGAGTTCGCTAACGCTAGCTAGCTCGTCATGACTAGCTTCCGACACTCTTTCTCTCGGACAGGTGTACTGAAAATGATTCAGTAAAATTCAGCGAATAATTAATACAGTCATAATTTCATGAGACCTCTTACGTCTCCGAAAGAACTCCTTGAAGAACCCTTGCTTCTAAGAGCGTATGTATTAATCGTGACCACATAATTGCCTGCGGTCTTCTCAACACCTAGAACCTGTCAGGAGTCTCACTTCCAGCTTCTGGAGGGGTTAAATCCGGGTCATCAAGGGTTCTACTGGGAACCCTTTCTGATAGGGGAACACTCTGGACATGCCTAGAGGGTTTAACGGTTCTGTGTTTTGGACGCATGACGTAGCTTTGCCGTGGATTTGTCGGTGTTACCTGCGACTACAACTTCGTGTTTGGAACTGGGTTCTTTCACGCAGACGCTGGCAATCCCACGGTTCCGCGGAGTACACTTAGCCCCCGCGGTGTGGCCTGGAGATTTTATACAAGTGTGCGCATTTCACAATGCTTAAGAGAGGAGGGTTTTTTCCACATGATTTGTTTTGCAAATGTCGAGCCGAAAAAATCCAAAGAGGAATTTGAGTCTCATTTGAGTTTCCACTGGAGGTGATGGAAGAATTTCCTCATATGCTGTGGGACCACTGATGAACCGCGTGACGAGGAAAAGACGCGTGCGCGTGTGTGTGTTCTGGAGGACGCTGCTTCTGTTAACTTTTACGCTCCTACAGCACCTTTTGCAACATGCAGATTTGAGTCAAGCTGACCACACACTCTCTCTCACACACACACACACACACACACACACACACACACACACACACTCTTCCTGTTCCGTTAATGATGTAAGAAGGAGTGTGTTATTCAATCAGGTAGTGTTTTAACGTTATGAAGCGACAGGTCTGTAAAACTCTCTACACCTGGTCTTTCTGTCTGCGGTGATATTAATGCTGTAAAGAATCCCGATGAAGATAAAACAATAAAACTCCCGTCTCATGCTCCAGTCTCTGAACGCAAGGTTAGAGACACACTTACACGTTTGTGGGGTTTATTTTGTGAGAAGAAACGTGTACGTCCTGCTGTATTGTCCCTCTGAAACTTTAAATCACTTCCCCGAGAGAAAACGGAGAAAGTCCCTCATTTCTATCCGACGCTCGGATTTGCTTTTTGTCCGATTTGCTAAGTTCATGAGAACGGACGACGCAGCTCGACAGGGATCCGTCAGCGTTAGATTAGACTTCCTCACACCTTCACTTCCTTCGGTTGGATCAGATCTAGAGTGGGAATTCGACAGCGGGGGTTGAAGAGCAGCCGTGAGCTCATTTTCATCCAGATCTAAACAATACGCTCAGTTTTAATGTAGAATTGAAAGCATCCGTCATAATATCATCAGATTTCACAGTATATAATCTACTGAAATTCTACACATCTTCACAACATGCATGTATCATTTTCCCCCCATAATAAAAATAAATAAATAAATAAATAAAATATTATTATTATTATTATTATTATTATTATTATAATGTACTTCATATTTAAAATTTTGGAGTCAACTTATGATTTGATTCTTCTGAATCAGTTCAAAGAGTCAGTGCAATAGTTTTTTGACTCTATTTCTCACTAACTGTTCGAGTCTGATTCTTCTGAATTGATGGATTAGTTTTGGATTTATAATTTTATTTTGTGGTTTATTTTTCTTTCATCTTTTACTGAGAATATTTTCACGGAATAATTTTTTTTTTTTTAAACTTCAGTATCTCACTTCGATTCCTTTCTGAAAAGATCTATTCCTCTTCTCACCTTCGCACTGCTCGATTCATTAAGCTTTGGAATAAACTTTGTGATTCATCTAAATCAGAAGTGAACTGTTTAACACAATTGTTTAACAGTTTGTTTGTTTTTCACTTTTGTATTTGATTTGGCAGATTTTTTTTTTTTACTCTTATTCTTAAGAGCCGATTCCACTCTGTAGTTTTTCGACTCTGATTCAGATTCATTCACAATCAACAATTCCACACAGTAGTTTTGACACCGATTCCCGATTCTTCCAAATGGAAGGAGTCGATTCCTCAAAGCAGAATTTCTACTCCGATTCAAAAAAATTTAGAATCAGTGGAGTCGATTCTTCGAACCGATTCGGATGTTTCATGAGTCAGTTCGAAGTGTCGATTCCTGAATTCCAAGAGTCAGTTTCACACTATAGTTTTTGCACGGTCTGTGAACTCAGAGCTTTCTGATTAGTTTGTAGAATTGTGTTAAGCGCTAACCAAATGAACATCTGGCTAACGGTGGAAACTTCCAGTGAATTATAACATTTTATTTTAGCCTTTATGGGTAGAGTAGAGCTTTACCTATATAAGTATGTAGATCTGTAACAGAAGGAAATGACCAAATGCTTTTTGACTTTGAAGATGAACTTGATTAACATTTAATGCATGTCTGAATAAAGCTCTCCGTTTCAGCGGCTGTGGAACTGGAACATAATCACCTTTCACTCAACCTTCCTGTGCTCTTAAGGTCATCTGACCAATTATGATAAACACTCATCAGCTTTAGTGATCTGTCCTGGAGGATTAACGCTTGCTGAATTAGTTTATCTGGCTAACAGGAGGCTAAACCTGCAGCAGACTCTCTGAGATGATTCGGCGTTAGTGCTCGGGTTAATCGTCGATATTATTAACTGTACAATAAAGAACTTCATCTGTAATATTTTGGATATTCTTCTGAATCAGAGTCAAAGAGTCAGATTCTTCTGAATTAATTGATTAGTTTGATATATATATATATAAATAATAATTATTTTTTTAAATATAATTTTCAAGAGTCGATTCAACACATAAAATTTCGACTCTGATTTTGATTCTTGTAAATTGAGGAGTCGGTTCTGAGAGTCGATTCCACACAACAGGCTTTTTCAGGCTGTACGTAGTCTAGAGTGAAACTTTGGAGTACTTTACCATTAAAAATGTATGTTTAAACCCGACTCTGATGCTATAATGGTATAGTGTGCTCTTGTAAATCCTCTGTATTATTCAGCGCATGGAAACCCACATTTTCAAACAGTATAAACATTCATTATTTTATTGCAGCATGTATGTTAAGATTAGTCAGGGTGGTTTCTGTGTGTAGAGTATCGTGACTGTGTTTAACTGCTGGTGAGCAGGGGAGGGGAGGGGGGAGGGGGGAGCGAGCCCACCCTTGCTGGCCAAATAATTCACATCTCTCCACAATAACACCGGTACAGAGATTTAAAATAATAATAATAATCATAATAATAATAATAATAATAATAATAATAATAATAATAATAATAATAAAAGGACAGCTACAATAAAATCATAGCTTTTAAACGCTGTAGGAGGCTAGGTTAAAAAAAATAAAGAATATAATATGCTTATGAAAAACTGCAAATTCTTAAAGTCCCTACTTTAATATGAGCCATTAAGACCACTGTGGAGTGTGACATCACAAATAAATTTAATACTAAACAGGGGCACGCCCAAAACACACACACACACAAAGTTTTTTGGCCTCTGTTAAAAAAAGTTTAAAAGAGTTAAAAAGGAAAAGAACAAAAAAAAATCATTGCTTTGTGTCTAATAATTCTACTGAATCATTTTGTAGCGTGTTTTATTTTATTGAGAAATTTGAACGTCACCCTTTTTTGGTGAAACGCATGATTATTACATGAAAGAAGTCCGTCTGGTGTAATGGTCTGAAGCTCCTCGAAATAAAAGCAGTGGAATGTCTGAAGCGTTTAAGCTCCTGCCTGTAGGACAGAGCTACAGATCTGCATGCTGCATCAGAACACCTCATTTAGATGAAAACCACAGAAACCATTTAATCGCCTGCTTCAGGTGTGTTTACAGCACTGGCACGTCTACACACCTCAGGTCTGAAGTGCAGAGTTAAAGTGAACTCTCAGGAGAAAGAGTCCAGTTCTGATTCTGTTCGCTGCTGTGGACAAAGTTCAGCAGATTCTTCTCCACTCCAGCTTTCTGCACTTTCATGAGAAAGGCTACTACACAGGGCTTCTATTCCTTGTCTATCACCGCAGCACATATCATATTAGACCCAGAAACGCGCGCGCGTGTGTGTGTGTGTGTGTGTGTGTGGTGTGTGTGTGGTGTGTGTTTAGCTTTACGCCCCATCCAGGTTTCCAAGCGGAAGATTATTAAACAGGTACAGAAGATAACGGTGCCAGTCCAGCGACAAGTGAAAAGGTACTCAGGTACCCTACTCTACCCTAAACCCGCCCCCTCCAGCCCTGTCCCCGTCTCACCTGTGCTCCAGTCCTCCAGGCTGGAGTCGATGTGCTTATCGAAGAGCCGGATCTCCTTCACCTTCTCCTCTCTTTCCAGCAGAACCCTCAGCAGGTGCTGCCCCAGAAATCCGCATCCTCCTGTCAGAAGGTAAACCAGCCCGGGGTTCTCGCTGCTCATGCCGTCTTCCTGCATGGAGCCGCTTGGGAACGAGGTTCTGTCTCGGAGCGCGAGGAGGGTTCAGTGTTCCTCTGTGCGCGTGCGGTTGTGCTTCTGAGAAACACTGGAGAGCAATGAAGAGAGAATATGATACATAGTGGAGGAGGAGGAGCTACACTAATGACTGACACGCGCGCGCGCGCGCGCACGTGCAACAACACACGCAACACACGCAACGCAAAGAGGGATTGTATACTTTATGGAGAAATTTGACGAACTAAAAGTAAAACCTCGTCCATGAGACATGAGGGATGAACACGGCGGAAGTTGGGCAAGCTGAGAGAGAGAGAGACAGAGAGTGAGAGAGAGAGAGAGAGAGAGTGAGAGAGACAGAGAGTGAGAGAGACAGAGAGTGAGAGAGTTTACACGCAGTCATTGTTGTTTTGATTTCAGATGAATCCCGTTCACATTCACTGTTCATTAAACTGTTTGATTAAATGTAATTAAAGCGGATTATGACGTGCAGTCTGGTGTTCAAACCGCTCCAGTGTTTCCGCTATGAAATAAAGAAGAACAATCTGTAGAGTGAAGACTCTGCACTGGAGAAACGAGTACGAATGAATGAGCTCTTTGAATGAATCGTGACAGGATGAACCGACTCCGCGATTGATTCACTGGCTGGATGACTCAGCGGTCAGTAGCGTTAGGCAGGAGGCAGTGTAGAAAACAGCACAGGGCTGCTGAGTTCTGGATCCTGTTTGGTCAGAAGGTGTTGATTAATTCTCTAGAAGAGCAGCTCTGACCGTAGATCAGATAATAAACGGATTAATAAATGCACGTCATCACTGATCTGTAAGGAGACGTTTATTTATTTAGTTCAGCGTGTGTGGAAGGAGTCTCCAGTGTCAGTGCTTTGTAACACTCAGAGGTAAAGCTGTAACTCGAAGTTTTAGTGTTTGAGCATCTGCCTCTTTTCTGAGTTATCAAATTATCAAGAGGTGATGATTCAGTGAATAAATAATTAATTATGCTACTGCTTGTCCTTTGGTGTCATGCGACCAGCCACACCATTATTCTCTCTTTATTCCCTCTCTTTATTCCCTCTCTTTATTCCCTCTCTTTATTCCCTCTCTCTTACATCATGTTGCTGGGAAACTGCATGGAAGCATAAACTCCTCAGTCCTCAAGGTTTTTCAGTCGTGTCACTCAGGACCTGTATAAACATGTTTTATGTACAGAAACATCATTATCCAATATTCTTTCATTATTAACGCTTTCTGAAGCCGCTGCTTCCCTTCCCCCGCTCCGAACACACCAGACTGCTACAGTTAGAAAAGAATGAGACGGACTAAACACGCAGACTGACGTAATGCGTGACCTTTTGTTAGACGCGGACGGTGCGTGCTTATTAAGGCAGGTCTATTCTGTGAGGCCTGAGTGGATTATTGTTCGCTGTTGTCCCCCCCGCTCATGGGTTTCTGTCTGAGTAGCACCGATCGGTGCAGAGCTAGAGTCAAAGACACAACACAATAAACAGCCCTCTACAGTCCCTCTACACTTTCAGCCTGTAGATATCATACGCATGATTCATAAAATGAAGATAGGTTTTGGAAAGTTTAAAACCGGAGATGTTCCTGATCTCATTATTGCTTAATGATTCATACAGCTCCTCTTAACAGGACACGAAACGACTAAACAGGCACTGAGTTCTGAGTTGACTTCATCACCATCACCAGACATCTGTGGAAGCTCTGAGGTGAGGATCTTGGACTTTGATCAGAAGGTCGAGAGATCAGATCCCATCACCTGCCACTGCTGGGCCCTTGAGCAAGGCCCTTAACCCTCAACTGCTCAGATGTATAAATGAGATAGATGTAATCCAGAAAAAGCACATCTGATACTGAGTCAGACATCGCACAGTCGGATCCAGTCATGTTCTCTCTGACGGAAAACGTGCTCGTTCTTTAGAAGCCGATCTGCTTGAACTGACCGAATTCAGACCCGCTCCATCACATTATCGTCTCTAGCTGGTGGTGAAGCCGTAAACCGAACAGAATTAAGGTTACAGCAAGTCAACTATCTGCTCAAACTGTATTTCTTCAGTGTTCCTTCCTGTTTGTCAAACGGAGATGTTACATACGCGCTCATATTCAGGAACTCGATTCTCATTAAAAACAGTTTTCCTTTAATAGTGTCCTTCCTGCCTGAAGTGTATGTTAAGGGTATATCGTAACGCCACACACATCAGTAACAAGAAGGATTAAACGCGTCGTTGGCGCCGTTAACGTGGACTTCGACTTGTTTGTATCAAGATTAAAGCGTGCTTTAAGGAACCCTGGTGTGTTCTTCTCCTCTAGAGAGCTCTGGCGAGGAAGCGGTTCGAGTCGGAATCGAATCAACGGAAGGAATCAAAAGGAAGTGAATCGAACGTGGCGTGTTTTTGGGTTCGGCTCCAAACCGAACCGCGAGGCCGAAGCTGTAGCGCTGCAGAAATACTGCGTGTTCTGGAGATTTGGACCCGAGGAAACAAACAAGAAGATACTAAACTGGTTATATATATAATGATCTGAGCATTTATTTGGTGACTTTTCCATGCTTTGGAGATTTTTGTGACCCACTTGCAGGGCTACGACAAGGAATCTATATAAAGAGAGAGAGAGAGAGAGAGAGAGAGAGAGAGAGAGAGCACTGTGTGATTGAGTTCACTGAACTAACCTTACATATATATATATAGCGCCAACCTACTTGGTTTGCTATTTAGCAGAGATGACTAATCCCCCAGCACCAGAAGCCTGTACGGTGACTCTCACTTCAACACTCATCTTTCTTCAGAGAGATCTGTGCCTCTTCACCCCTCCTTATCTCTCTCTATCTCTCTTTTTAGAGAAAAGTGGCCCACACATGTTCCTCATGGACTAATTTGCATGTTCATTGATGATCATTTGCATACCAGATGAGGTATTATGAATCAGGAGGCTTTTCTGAGGACTTTAAGGGAAGCGAGTGGGACATTACTCTCAACTTCATCACGTCAGCTCCGAGCTGGAATTAGGTTCTGACTCGGTCACACGTCCATTTGGATAAAATAAACTCCTCCGGCACACGTTAAATATAAATTTCATTTAAATAAGTGCACATGCAGGTTCCTCTTACAAAATGGAAATAAAGACCTCCAACACACACACACACACACACACACATACGAGTCTCAGACTCATGTGACATCCAGTTACATGGAGAGACTCTAAGTCTCAAAAAAACACACTCTGATATCAGTATACGGTCAAAGTACGCACAAAGTGTGCATGTGTGTGTGTGTGTGTGTGTGTGTGTGTGTTTCTTTACTTGAACTTCATTCTCTGTTTCCTAACTCAAGGCCAACGCCAAGGCCACGGTTTATAGATCCTGAGCGGTACAGCGAGAACAGAACCTGCAGGTGATAGAGACGTTCTGAGACGTGTCCAGGGCACAATGCTGTCGGTTAACACACACAGCCATCGAGTCGACCTTCAGCCTCTGGCCACAAAAGCCAGTTTCTGAGTAAAGCCTGACATAACACTTTTAGTTTGAATCGAGTAGTGAGTTTTTCTCCTTAAACACACGTGTCCAGGACGTCTGCAGCGTTCGTGTTTCTCTCTTTAATCGTGTTTTCAGGAGGATCTGGTTCTGTCTGAGCTGCGTCTACATCCGGTACAGACCTGCTCACACACTCAAAACCCCAATACACTGACTGATCTTGTTCACTCCATTTAACTGAGTAACGGAATCTCGAAAAACTCCGACATTTAAGTTCACTTAACTGTGTTTATTGAGCGATATTCACAATATTAATGAAATGACAGTACACACTACACGGTAATGGGAGCGGGTCAGGACCACACTGTACACGGTAATGGGAACGGGTCAGGACCACACTGTACACGGTAATGGGAGCGGGTCAGGACCACACTGTACACGGTAATGGGAACGGGTCAGGACCACACTGTACACGGTAATGGGAACGGGTCAGGACCACACTGTACACTGTAATGGGAACGGGTCAGGACCACACTGTACACGGTAATGGGAACGGGTCAGGACCACACTGTACACGGTAATGGGAACGGGTCAGGACCACACTGTACACTGTAATGGGAGCGGGTCAGGACCACACTGTACACGGTAATGGGAACGGGTCAGGACCACACTGTACACGGTAATGGGAACGGGTCAGGACCACACTGTACACTGTAATGGGAACGGGTCAGGACCACACTGTACACTGTAATGGGAGCGGGTCAGGACCACACTGTACACTGTAATGGGAACGGGTCAGGACCACACTGTACACTGTAATGGGAACGGGTCAGGACCACACTGTACACTGTAATGGGAACGGGTCAGGACCACACTGTACACTGTAATGGGAGCGGGTCAGGACCACACTGTACACTGTAATGGGAACGGGTCAGGACCACACTGTACACTGTAATGGGAACGGGTCAGGACCACACTGTACACTGTAATGGGAACGGGTCAGGACCACACTGTACACTGTAATGGGAACGGGTCAGGACCACACTGTACACTGTAATGGGAGCGGGTCAGGACCACACTGTACACGGTAATGGGAGCGGGTCAGGACCACACTGTACACTGTAATGGGAGCGGGTCAGGACCACACTGTACACTGTAATGGGAACGGGTCAGGACCACACTGTACACTGTAATGGGAGCGGGTCAGGACCACACTGTACACTGTAATGGGAGCGGGTCAGGACCACACTGTACACTGTAATGGGAGCGGGTCAGGACCACACTGTACACTGTAATGGGAGTGGGTCAGGACCACACTGTACACTGTAATGGGAACGGGTCAGGACCACACTGTACACTGTAATGGGAACGGGTCAGGACCACACTGTACACTAATGGGAACGGGTCAGGACCACACTGTACACTGTAATGGGAGCGGGTCAGGACCACACTGTACACTGTAATGGGAACGGGTCAGGACCACACTGTACACTGTAATGGGAGCGGGTCAGGACCACACTGTACACGGTAATGGGAGCGGGTCAGGACCACACTGTACACGGTAATGGGAGCGGGTCAGGACCACACTGTACACTGTAATGGGAACGGGTCAGGACCACACTGTACACTGTAATGGGAACGGGTCAGGACCACACTGCACACTGTAATGGGAGCGGGTCAGGACCACACTGTAATGGGAGCGGGTCAGGACCACAATGTACACTGTAATGGGAGCGGGTCAGGACCACACTGTACACTGTAATGGGAACGGGTCAGGACCACACTGTACACTGTAATGGGAGCGGGTCAGGACCACACTGTACACTGTAATGGGAGCGGGTCAGGACCACACTGTACACGGTAATGGGAACGGGTCAGGACCACACTGTACACGGTAATGGGAACGGGTCAGGACCACACTGTACACTGTAATGGGAACGGGTCAGGACCACACTGTACACTGTAATGGGAACGGGTCAGGACCACACTGTACACTAATGGGAACGGGTCAGGACCACACTGTACACTGTAATGGGAGCGGGTCAGGACCACACTGTACACTGTAATGGGAACGGGTCAGGACCACACTGTACACTGTAATGGGAGCGGGTCAGGACCACACTGCACACTGTAATGGGAACGGGTCAGGACCACACTGTAATGGGAGCAGGTCAGGACCACAATGTACACTGTAATGGGAGCGGGTCAGGACCACACTGTACACTGTAATGGGAGCGGGTCAGGACCACACTGTACACTGTAATGGGAACGGGTCAGGACCACACTGTACACTGTAATGGGAACGGGTCAGGACCACACTGTACACTGTAATGGGAACGGGTCAGGACCACACTGTACACGGTAATGGGAGCGGGTCAGGACCACACTGTACACTGTAATGGGAACGGGTCAGGACCACACTGTACACGGTAATGGGAACGGGTCAGGACCACACTGTACACGGTAATGGGAGCGGGTCAGGACCACACTGTACACGGTAATGGGAACGGGTCAGGACCACACTGTACACGGTAATGGGAACGGGTCAGGACCACACTGTACACGGTAATGGGAGCGGGTCAGGACCACACTGTACACGGTAATGGGAACGGGTCAGGACCACACTGTACACGGTAATGGGAACGGGTCAGGACCACACTGTACACTGTAATGGGAACGGGTCAGGACCACACTGTACACTGTAATGGGAGCGGGTCAGGACCACACTGTACACGGTAATGGGAGCGGGTCAGGACCACACTGTACACTGTAATGGGAGCGGGTCAGGACCACACTGTACACTGTAATGGGAGCGGGTCAGGACCACACTGTACACGGTAATGGGAGCGGGTCAGGACCACACTGTACACTGTAATGGGAGTGGGTCAGGACCACACTGTACACTGTAATGGGAGCGGGTCAGGACCACACTGTACACTGTAATGGGAGTGGGTCAGGACCACACTGTACACTGTAATGGGAACGGGTCAGGACCACACTGTAATGGGAGTGGGTCAGGACCACACTGTACACTGTAATGGGAGTGGGTCAGGACCACACTGTACACTGTAATGGGAGTGGGTCAGGACCACACTGTACACTGTAATGGGAGCGGGTCAGGACCACACTGTACACTGTAATGGGAGTGGGTCAGGACCACACTGCGCAGGTGAGAACAGTAGTAATGATGTCCTACATTAACTACTGCACTAGGTCAGATGTAGGACTCAAAACACTTAAACAGTTCAAACATTACACTTTTTAACCTTCGTTAATGGATAATGGAGTAAACTGAGAGAGAATAAAGGTCACAATTATGTTAATTTGTGTTGAGCACATGTAAATGTAAAAACACCGATATAGAGGAAGTCACATGCAAGGAGATCAGGGGTTGAAGATCGGCGTCCTCAATTAAGATCCGCGCTGGAACATCAGGGATAGAGGTGCGATGATCAGACACCTAGTGAAGAAACAGGTATAACCAGAGTATTGCGATCATGTGATCAAAGGTTGACCATCAATGCATGTTCATCAGAACGCTCACTAAATCTATCAAACACACAAAATCAACTGTATTGATAAAAAAAAAAACCAGATACATACTACAAATTTAGTACAAAGCAAAATTATATGGACAAGTACAGTATATGTCTAGAAATATAAACGCTCCCTGTAGAGCACTTGGTATACACATTTAAAAGGATGCAGTATAAATAAAGTTTATTCATTTGAAGACTTCGAGACAAAAAAGTTGGCCGTGATTCTACAATATATTAAAGGAATATTTCACCCAGAAATGACAATGTGCTCCTCCGTCATGTCACCCGAGGTATCGCTAAAAACATCACGATATTCCACACGTAATCCACACGACTCCATCCATTAACGTCCTGTACAAAGAGCTGCAGGCTCGTAATCCGTCAAGACGTTCTCACTTCTAAACTGTTGCGTCCGGCTAAAATGTGAGATTTTTATCTGGATTGTGATGCGAGAGGACGACATGGGACAGCGGGACAGACTCTCCCGCTGGGGGTAGCGTTATTATCGTTATAGCGTTATAATGGTAACGGTTTACGGTGATGGATTCGTGTGGATTACGTGTGGATTATTCATCAGATGGTTGAACTCTCATTCTAGTGATGTAATGCTAAATTCCTCCAAATCTGTTCCCATGAAGAAACAAACTCGCCTACATGTTGGACGGCCTGGGGCGGAGCACGTGCTCAGCAAACCTTCATTGATGGGTGAACGACTGCTTTAAAATCAACATGAGTCTCTGACAGATTACTATGAGCACAGGTAAACAGATCAAGATGACTGTGAACACAGGTAAACATATCAAGATGACTGTGAGCACAGGTAAACAGATCAAGATGACTGTGAGCACAGGTAAACAGATCAAGATGACTGTGAGCACAGGTAAACAGATCAAGATGACTGTGAGCACAGGTAAACAGATCAAGATGACTGTGAGCACAGGTAAACAGGTTAAGATTACTATGAGCACAGGTAAACAGGTTAAGATTACTATGAGCACAGGTAAACAGGTTAAGATGACTGTGAGCACAGGTAAACATATCAAGATGACTGAGCACAGGTAAACAGTTTAAGATTACTATGAGCACAGGTAAACAGGTTAAGATTACTATGAGCACAGGTAAACAGGTTAAGATGACTGTGAGTACAGGTAAACAGATCAAGATGACTGAGCACAGGTAAACAGTTTAAGATTACTATGAGCACAGGTAAACAGGTTAAGATTACTATGAGCACAGGTAAACAGGTTAAGATTACTATGAGCACAGGTAAACAGGTTAAGATGACTGTGAGCACAGGTAAACAGGTTAAGATGACTGTGAGCACAGGTAAACAGGTTGAGATTACTGTGAGCACAGGTAAACAAATTAAGATGACTGTGAACACAGGTAAACATATCAAGATGACTGTGAGCACAGGTAAACATATCAAGATGACTGTGAGCACAGGTAAACAGATCAAGATGACTGTGAGCACAGGTAAACAGGTTAAGATGACTGTGAGCACAGGTAAACAGATCAAGATGACTTTGAGCACAGGTAAACAGTTTAAGATTACTATGAGCACAGGTAAACAGGTTAAGATTACTATGAGCACAGGTAAACAGGTTAAGATGACTGTGAGCACAGGTAAACAGATCAAGATGACTGTGAGCACAGGTAAACAGGTTGAGATTACTGTGAGCACAGGTAAACAGATTAAGATGACTGTGAGCACAGGTAAACAGATCAAGATGACTGTGAGCACAGGTAAACATATCAAGATGACTGTGAGCACAGGTAAACATATCAAGATGACTGTGAGCACAGGTAAACAGATCAAGATGACTGTGAGCACAGGTAAACAGATCAAGATGACTGTGAGCACAGGTAAACAGGTTAAGATGACTGTGAGCACAGGTAAACAGATCAAGATGACTTTGAGCACAGGTAAACAGGTTAAGATTACTATGAGCACAGGTAAACAGGTTAAGATTACTATGAGCACAGGTAAACAGGTTAAGATTACTATGAGCACAGGTAAACAGTTTAAGATTACTATGAGCACAGGTAAACAGGTTAAGATTACTATGAGCACAGGTAAACAGGTTAAGATTACTATGAGCACAGGTAAACAGGTTAAGATTACTATGAGCACAGGTAAACAGTTTAAGATTACTATGAGCACAGGTAAACAGGTTAAGATTACTATGAGCACAGGTAAACAGGTTAAGATGACTGTGAGCACAGGTAAACAGGTTGAGATTACTGTGAGCACAGGTAAACAGATTAAGATGACTGTGAGCACAGGTAAACAGATCAAGATGACTGTGAGCACAGGTAAACATATCAAGATGACTGTGAGCACAGGTAAACATATCAAGATGACTGTGAGCACAGGTAAACAGATCAAGATGACTGTGAGCACAGGTAAACAGATCAAGATGACTGTGAGCACAGGTAAACAGGTTAAGATGACTGTGAGCACAGGTAAACAGATCAAGATGACTTTGAGCACAGGTAAACAGGTTAAGATTACTATGAGCACAGGTAAACAGGTTAAGATTACTATGAGCACAGGTAAACAGGTTAAGATGACTGTGAGCACAGGTAAACAGGTTGAGATTACTGTGAGCACAGGTAAACAGATTAAGATGACTGTGAGCACAGGTAAACAGATCAAGATGACTGAGCACAGGTAAACAGATTAAGATTACTATGAGCACAGGTAAACAGGTTAAGATGACTGTGAGCACAGGTAAACAGATTAAGATGACTGTGAGCACAGGTAAACAGATCAAGATGACTGTGAGCACAGGTAAACAGGTTGAGATTACTGTGAGCACAGGTAAACAGATTAAGATGACTGTGAGCACAGGTAAACAGATCAAGATGACTGAGCACAGGTAAACAGATTAAGATTACTATGAGCACAGGTAAACAGGTTAAGATGACTGTGAGCACAGGTAAACAGGTTAAGATGACTGTGAGTACAGGTAAACAGATCAAGATGACTGAGCACAGGTAAACAGTTTAAGATTACTATGAGCACAGGTAAACAGGTTAAGATTACTATGAGCACAGGTAAACAGGTTAAGATTACTATGAGCACAGGTAAACAGGTTAAGATGACTGTGAGCACAGGTAAACAGGTTAAGATGACTGTGAGCACAGGTAAACAGGTTGAGATTACTGTGAGCACAGGTAAACAGATCAAGATGACTGTGAGCACAGGTAAACATATCAAGATGACTGTGAGCACAGGTAAACAGATCAAGATGACTGTGAGCACAGGTAAACAGGTTAAGATGACTGTGAGCACAGGTAAACAGATCAAGATGACTTTGAGCACAGGTAAACAGGTTAAGATTACTATGAGCACAGGTAAACAGGTTAAGATTACTATGAGCACAGGTAAACAGGTTAAGATGACTGTGAGCACAGGTAAACAGGTTGAGATTACTGTGAGCACAGGTAAACAGATTAAGATGACTGTGAGCACAGGTAAACAGATCAAGATGACTGAGCACAGGTAAACAGATTAAGATTACTATGAGCACAGGTAAACAGGTTAAGATGACTGTGAGCACAGGTAAACAGATTAAGATGACTGTGAGCACAGGTAAACAGATCAAGATGACTTTGAGCACAGGTAAACAGGTTAAGATGACTGTGAGCACAGGTAAACAGGTTGAGATTACTGTGAGCACAGGTAAACAGATTAAGATGACTGTGAACACAGGTAAACATATCAAGATGACTGTGAGCACAAGTAAACATATCAAGATGACTGTGAGCACAGGTAAACAGATCAAGATGACTGTGAGCACAGGTAAACAGATCAAGATGACTGTGAGCACAGGTAAACAGGTTAAGATTACTATGAGCACAGGTAAACAGGTTAAGATTACTATGAGCACAGGTAAACAGGTTAAGATGACTGTGAGCACAGGTAAACAGATCAAGATGACTGTGAGCACAGGTAAACAGGTTAAGATTACTATGAGCACAGGTAAACAGGTTAAGATGACTGTGAGCACAGGTAAACAGGTTAAGATTACTATGAGCACAGGTAAACAGGTTAAGATTACTGTGAGCACAGGTAAACAGATTAAGATGACTGTGAGCACAGGTAAACAGATCAAGATGACTGTGAGCACAGGTAAACAGGTCAAGATGACTGTGAGCACAGGTAAACAGGTTAAGATGACTGTGAGCACAGGTAAACAGATTAAGATTACTATGAGCACAGGTAAACAGATCAAGATGACTGTGAGCACAGGTAAACAGATCAAGATTGCTGTGAGCACAGGTAAACAGATCAAGATTGCTGTGAGCACAGGTAAGCAGGTTAAGATGACTGTGAGCACAGGTAAACAGATCAAGATGACTGTGAGCACAGGTAAACAGGTTAAGATGACTGTGAGCGCAGGTAAACAGATCAAGATGACTGTGAGCACAGGTAAACAGATCAAGATTGCTGTGAGCACAGGTAAACAGATCAAGATTGCTGTGAGCACAGGTAAGCAGGTTAAGATGACTGTGAGCACAGGTAAACAGATTAAGATTACTATGAGCACAGGTAAACAGATCAAGATGACTGTGAGCACAGGTAAACAGATCAAGATTGCTGTGAGCACAGGTAAGCAGGTTAAGATGACTGTGAGCACAGGTAAACAGATCAAGATGACTTTGAGCACAGGTAAACAGGTTAAGATGACTGTGAGATCTGTGCCTCTTCACCCCTCCTTATCTCTCTCTATCTCTCTTTTTAGAGAAAAGTGGCCCACACATGTTCCTCATGGACTAATTTGCATGTTCATTGATGATCATTTGCATACCAGATGAGGTATTATGAATCAGGAGGCTTTTCTGAGGACTTTAAGGGAAGCGAGTGGGACATTACTCTCAACTTCATCACGTCAGCTCCGAGCTGGAATTAGGTTCTGACTCGGTCACACGTCCATTTGGATAAAATAAACTCCTCCTGCACACGTTAAATATAAATTTCATTTAAATAAGTGCACATGCAGGTTCCTCTTACAAAATGGAAATAAAGACCTCCAACACACACACACACACACACACACACACACACACACACATACGAGTCTCAGACTCATGTGACATCCAGTTACATGGAGAGACTCTAAGTCTCAAAAAAACACACTCTGATATCAGTATACGGTCAAAGTACGCACAAAGTGTGCATGTGTGTGTGTGTGTGTGTGTGTGTGTGTGTGTGTTTCTTTACATGAACTTCATTCTCTGTTTCCTAACTCAAGGCCAACGCCAAGGCCACGGTTTATAGATCCTGAGCGGTACAGCGAGAACAGAACCTGCAGGTGATAGAGACGTTCTGAGACGTGTCCAGGGCACAATGCTGTCGGTTAACACACACAGCCATCGAGTCGACCTTCAGCCTCTGGCCACAAAAGCCAGTTTCTGAGTAAAGCCTGACATAACACTTTTAGTTTGAATCGAGTAGTGAGTTTTTCTCCTTAAACACACGTGTCCAGGACGTCTGCAGCGTTCGTGTTTCTCTCTTTAATCGTGTTTTCAGGAGGATCTGGTTCTGTCTGAGCTGCGTCTACATCCGGTACAGACCTGCTCACACACTCAAAACCCCAATACACTGACTGATCTTGTTCACTCCATTTAACTGAGTAACGGAATCTCGAAAAACTCCGACATTTAAGTTCACTTAACTGTGTTTATTGAGCGATATTCACAATATTAATGAAATGACAGTACACACTACACGGTAATGGGAGCGGGTCAGGACCACACTGTACACGGTAATGGGAGCGGGTCAGGACCACACTGTACACGGTAATGGGAGCGGGTCAGGACCACACTGTACACTGTAATGGGAGCGGGTCAGGACCACACTGTACACGGTAATGGGAACGGGTCAGGACCACACTGTACACGGTAATGGGAGCGGGTCAGGACCACACTGTACACTGTAATGGGAGTGGGTCAGGACCACACTGTACACTGTAATGGGAACGGGTCAGGACCACACTGTACACGGTAATGGGAGCGGGTCAGGACCACACTGTACACTGTAATGGGAGTGGGTCAGGACCACACTGTACACTGTAATGGGAACGGGTCAGGACCACACTGTACACGGTAATGGGAGCGGGTCAGGACCACACTGTACACTGTAATGGGAGTGGGTCAGGACCACACTGTACACTGTAATGGGAGTGGGTCAGGACCACACTGTACACTGTAATGGGAGTGGGTCAGGACCACACTGTACACTGTAATGGGAGTGGGTCAGGACCACACTGCGCAGGTGAGAACAGTAGTAATGATGTCCTACATTAACTACTGCACTAGGTCAGATGTAGGACTCAAAACACTTAAACAGTTCAAACATTACACTTTTTAACCTTCGTTAATGGATAATGGAGTAAACTGAGAGAGAATAAAGGTCACAATTATGTTAATTTGTGTTGAGCACATGTAAATGTAAAAACACTGAACCGGGACGTTTTTATTAACCTAACTTCATTGACATTAGTACACGAAGTATGAACATTGCTTGTAGGAGGTCCTGCGTTTTGTCCATCACCACCTGACCTTCATGTATTATTCCTATAGAGGAAGTCACATGCAAGGAGATCAGGGGCTGAAGATTACTATGAGCACAGGTAACCAGATTAAGATGACTGTGAGCACAGGTAAACAGATTAAGATGACTGTGAGCACAGGTAAACAGATCAAGATGACTGTGAGCACAGGTAAACAGATCAAGATGACTGTGAGCACAGGTAAACAGATCAAGATGACTGTGAGCACAGGTAAACAGGTTAAGATGACTGTGAGCACAGGTAAGCAAGTCAAGATGACTGTGAGCACAGGTAAACAGGTTAAGATGACTGTGAGCACAGGTAAGCAGATTAAGATGACTGTGAGCACAGGTAAACAGATTAAGATGACTGTGAGCACAGGTAAACAGATTAAGATTACTATGAGCACAGGTAAGCAGATTAAGAACAGGTGTACTTACTAAACACGAGGTAAAGAGAGCAGAGTCATCGTGTCCGAGCACACGGGTTCGGACCTCAGCCGGCTGACGTTAGTGGAGAACATGAAATTGCATTAACACCACAACCTCTCACTGTCAGTATGTTTGCAGCGTTTTTATGAGAATATACTGCATGTAAATGCCGATTTCAATTAAGATTATCAATCATACGTAGTAGATTAAATAAGAAATACATTAAATGCTTTTTAAGTTATCTTCAGTGAGACTGATCATTGCTACTACCTTTATTTGCTTTAAAAAGTGCTGAGCAGGAATCTTTCAAAACTTTAAAAACATCCATGAACCGTGGACTGCGTCTATCAAGGTCCTCATAGAACTCCTGCTTTAGGTTCTTGCCTGTAATTCTGTTCGACTCTATGCAGACCTGCGGGGAGAAATAATTATATGATGCTTGCTTTATTATGATAAAGAGATAGACCACCCAAAAATGCAATCCATCCCTCCGCTGACAGCCTACACATCTACCTCTGGGGCGGCTGTGGATCAGGTGGTAGAGAGGGTTGTGCACTAATCGTAGGGTTGGCGGTTCGATTCCCGGCCCGGGTGACTCCACATACTGAAGTGTCCTTGGGCAAGACACTGAACCCCAAGTTGCTCCTGATGGCAAGTTAGAGCCTTGCATGGAAGCTCTGCTCCCATTGGTGTGTGTGTGAATGAGACACAGTGTAGCATGATAGAGGAAAAACCTCACTGAACGCTGAGCTGTGACTCACACAGAGGGATGTGACACGGCTGCTGCAAAGCTCATATGACCTACAGCAGGGGGAAGAGCTTTCTCTTATAGAGCCCCACAGTTATGGAAGTTAATGTTAGTGTTCGGGACTCAGACACAGTCTCAGTGTTTAAGTCTAGACTTAATACGTATTTGTTTACTCACGCCTACCCTGACTAGACTTTCTGTTACGCTAAGCACAGTCCTAATCATCTTTTCTCTCCCTCTCTCCTTCTGTCGAGTCACACACGATTTTATGGAGATACTAGAGATCCTGATCCTCTCTGCTCTCCGGACCTGCCTGATCCGTTTCGGATGTCGTACCTCTGGATGGAGCTCTCATCTACTCCAATTCCAGACTGCTGGGACTACGGCTGCTCCTAAGGCCATACAGACTTCATATAAATCCATAATGAACTTTTTCACACTATCTGTTGTGACCCAGATGAGGACGGGTTCCCTTCTGAGTCGGGTTCCTCTCGAGGTTTCTTCCTCTAACATCTTAGGGAGTTTCCCTTCACCACCATCACCACCGGCTTTAATATCTGTATCCTGTGTTTATATATTTCTGTAAAGCTGCTTTGAGACAACATCTATTGTAAAAATCACTGTACAAATAAAATTGAACCTGTGGAGTCATGTGGAGTCATGTGGAGTCATGTGGAGTCATGCGGGCCAGGAATTGAACCTCCAACCCTACGATTAGTGGACAACCCGCTCTACCACCTGATCCACAGCCGCCCATGTGACCATCATGTTTCAAACGATAATGTTTGAAAAGTTAAAAATGCAACACTTACTCTCCACACGTTCTTGTCTCTTGTCTCATATCACCTGTAATATAAAAACAATTGAATATATTAAAATGAACAAAGCACAATCATAATAAAGAAAATTACATTAGAATTAATTATAATTAAACATTGTTATTCAAAACACGCCTAAAACCAGCAAATCAAGGTCTCTGGCTTTAAAAAGGGACAAACATGCTGGAACGGAGATCGACTAGATTTAGATATTAAATATTCAGATCACTCTGTAGATAATTATTGGTGATTAATTATTGGCGATGAGTGTATAGATAGACTGTGATTAGTCTAATAATAATTGTAATTTCTTGTCTCGTAATAATACTTTACAAAATATTTGCGCCTCACAAGTCAAAATATACCTCCAAATAAATCAGGAATACATCGTTAATAACTGGCGACATTGGTAAAGTTCCACCGGGAGACATCTGTAATTATGTCTGCATTGTTCTTTATTATAAAATGTACCATTAGGAATTGAACAAACACATTTCACGATTAAAAATCACACAAAAGTAAGTTTATATCAGCGTCATTTTACTTACCGAATTTAAAACAGTAGACGATGAAAAATTGCCTTCTTGATCTTCACAGCAGAAACCAACACCAAGAGGACCGCCTTTTGTAATTATCTACCAATCAGTGCATTAGTTCTGTTGTTGCCAGGCAGAACTCCTCGCATGGCCAATCACATCAAAGGAAGACCAGCGTGAGCTATTTTAATATTTTAATAAATCATGATTTTGAGTTCAGAATAACTGAAATCTTATGGTTATGTATGTTGTAGGTAAATAAGTTCAACTAACTTATATTTTTGAGTTATGAGTCCAAAATGCAAAACATTAAGTAATGTCGGTTGTTTCGTGTGAAGAGTAATGATGCAGAGGGTCGCTAGGGGACGGGCAATGTGACAAAAATATCATATCACGATACTTGGAAAATCGTATGATACTCTGTACCATATAGATCACGATATTGAAGTTTGCAAACAAACCGCTGGCTGAGAAGCTTGCGTTAAAAAATAATAAATCACTTTTGTTTAATGCCTTGAAAATGTATTTACAGTTTTTTCCCCAACAGTTTACACAGATTTCCCACAACTACAACCACAAATCACACACACACACACACACACACACACACACACACACACACACACACCAACCACAAAATTAGACACTGCATTTCAAAACACAAAACACTCTCTCAATATACAAAGATCTCAAAATCAGCCACTCAATGAGTAACTGGGTGTCTTCACAAACCTGATTTAGCCACAAAACAAACATTTCTCAAAAGCTGCTTGCGTTACAAAACGGTGGGGAACAACAGAGGGGAAATGTAGTGTTGTTACTGTGTGTAAAGTTTACATCCCCAAAAAACAAACCCAAATAACAATATAGCTGCTAGCAGCAATTACGGGGCCAAGCAAGACAGAGGCAAGGTAAGGAGATATTTGTACAGATCACGTTTCAGTGCGAAGGCGGAAGTGTTGCCAGGATACTGCATAAAGCACTATACGGAGCTCATGGCAACTTTGATGATGCATTATACGGAAATTTATTTATTTATTTATTTTGCCAGAATGCTCTGGTGATCTGTGTGAAATTCGGTGAAGAACGGATAAACGATCGCGGAGGAGAAACATTAGGTTTATGAATTGACTCAAAATGGTGGTCAGACAAAATGGCCAACTACGTAAACATGTTAATCATTGGTTCCAGACCGACAGTTCGGTTTGGTCTATCAGCATGAAATCCATAACTTATCGCTGCCATGAACTGAAGATGATCCGAGTGGAATTTGGTGAAACTCGAACCAACGGTCCAAAAAAAAAAAGCTCTTTTAATATCTCGTGAACACTAGTTGGCGCTGTTCCGAAACTGTGCCGGTACCCTCAGGTCATGATAGCTATTCGATTGCACGTTATTCGAGAATGGTTTGATGAATCAACTTGAATTCTGTGACTTTTTGTCGCCATGGTCTGCAGATGATTACATTCCATTTTCATGAAAATGGTACGAACGTTCCGAGGAGGAGTTTTGAAACAAACATAGGTTTTTAGGAAAATTCAAAATGGCGACACCATAGAGATGGCGTTCGACTCGGCATGGGGCAAGAAATGATTTTGTGTCTAGCCCTTACCCTTCAAAAGTTATAGGCATAAATATGAGTGCAAATTTGAGCTGTTGGTGGCGCTAGAGGGTTTGAGACTCCAAATTTGCTCTGGTAACATTTCAGACTGTCCTCTATCTCTGTGCCAAATTTCATAACTTTCATATGGACGGTTCTATGGACTGCCATAGACTCAAGAGCAGAAGAAGAAGAAGAAGAAGAAGGTTGATGAGAACTACAGGTGCTGATGAAGCTGTGGCGCTAGGCCCCTGATAAAGAAATAAAAATAGAAAATCGTCCTGTCGATTGTGAGGATTTGGACATGAAGCAACAGATCATACACACACACTCACACGCTACGGACAATTTGGAAATGCCAATCAGCCTTCAGCGCATGTCTTTGGCCCGGGGAAGGAAACCGGAGTACCCAGAGGAGGCGTGGCTTCATGGCAGCGTAATGTCACGCAGAGACGATAATAACGTTATACTGCACTCCACTGAGAAGTTTAACCAAAGCAAGCCACAATGTGAAAATGAAGCTCGGTCGTGTTAATGCGAATCATTTGACTCACCAATAAGAGTCAACTCGTTCCCTTGACTCCCACACGACCGGATTTTGACCAGCGATTGTTCTTCTTGCTTCCAGCTGCTCACAAAACATACGTGGCTTCTCCCTGTCACGCTGGACATGTGACTCACCATTCACATGCAGCTCAGATGCTGAAAGAGTTTTCCATGGAACTGTTTGGATCGAATTTACACACACACATTTTTACTTTTGTGAAGCACAAGAACGGCTCTAAGATAAATCAGATCAGATCTTTTCCCACCTTTAATGTCAAATCGCAAATAAACTGAAAAACAATCAGAAACTTTTATAGACAAAAAAAATGTAAAAAAAAGTACAATAACCTGGTTGCATAAGTATACACACCCCTAAACTAATACTTTGTTGAAGCAGCTTTTGATGTTATTACACCACTCAGTCTTTTCGTGGTAAGAGTCCATCATCCTAACTCGGCAATATTTATCCAAGCTTTCTTATAAAAAACATTCCAGGTCCATCAGATTGTGAGGGAACCTCCTGTGGACATCCTGCTTCAGGTCACCACACAGATTTTGAGTTGGATTCAGGTCTGGACTTCAGCTTACTAGCAGACACCTGAAGGTTCTGCACTAAAATCAGCTGATATTTGTAGATATTCATGATTCTCTCCATCTTGATAAAAAAAACCCAGTTCTGGCTGAAGAACAGCAGCGCTAAAGCATGATGCCGCCACCACCGCGCTTCACCGTGGGGATGGTGTTCTTTTTTGCACCAAATAAACCTTATGGAATTATGGAAATATTATACCTTTTGGAATTGGTCTCATCCGACCAGAACACATTGTGCCACATGGTTTGGGGGAATTTAGTTGAGCTTAAATGTTGTTTTTCTTCTGAGAAAAGGCTTCCGTCTAGCCGTCCTACCCCACAGCCCAGACATGTGAAGAATACGAGAGATTGTTGTCGCATGCAGATAATAATCAGCACTCGTCAGATGTTCCTGCAGCTCCTTTAATGTTGCCGTAGGACTCCCGGCAGCCTCCCAGGTAAGATTTTATCTTGTTCTTTTGTAAATTTTGGAGGGACGTCCTGTTCTTGGTGACATCACTGCGGTGCTCCATTTTCTCTGTTTGCTGATGATGACCTTGAAGGTGTTCCATGGTTCATCTAATGTTTTGGAAATTCTTTTATACCCCTCTCCTTTCGACAGTGAGACGACGTGCAGGCGACATACAAACCCAGAAACGTGAAGAAAATCCCACAGAAACCGCTGATAATCAGAATAACTTAATTGATGAAGTATGCATGATAGTTACTTTTGAACATGAGATTGAACGTGATTGGTTCATTCTGAACACAGCCACACCCCCAGTTATAAAAGGGTGTGTACACTGGTGTGTTTCTGATTGTTTTTTTCACTTAATTTTTTTACCTTATAATTAACATAGCGGGCGGAAAAGGTTCTGAGACGATTTGTCTTGGTTTAATTTTTTTACATCACAAAAAATCCATTTTAACAGGGGTGTGTAGGCCTTTTAACACCCACTGTATATCTATAACAGAACAAGAGAGTCTTTCACCTGAAAGAGTCGAACCATAGTGCTGATTCAGAAGTGCCGAGGCTCAGAGCTCTGTGACGAGACGGTTGGCTCTAAACTGAAATGAGGTGATCTAAAAATACATGTCCTCTTCAGCTGTTCGCTTCGCTGTGTGCAGCTGAAAACCTGCTCACGCGCTCAAATATCCCTCCGACCGAGCAGCTTTATTCAACACTTCAGCAGAATCAGGAAATGCTGTACGTTACGTTACTCCAAACAGTTCAGTACCGCGGCGTAAATATTCACGCAGAACTTTTATAATCTTTCAATTCTCACCTCGAGAACCAGACGACGTCTCAAACTTCTGCAGACATGTTCTGCTTCCTCTCATATTTCTGTTATACAGAGCACATCAACCACAGACACACACACACACACACACACACACACACACACACACACAGGAAGCACACTTTTGTTCAGCTGAGCTGACTGTCACTTTCAATGAAAGACATCAGTCTCTGTATTTCTGCAGTTTGCTTTATTTATTTGTTTGTTTGTTTGTTTGTTTGTTTATATTCTACTCTCATTTCTGTTAGAGACCAGATCATTGATAATTGTAGGGTTAGCAAAACACTTCTGAATTTTACAGTTTAAAAGGAAATTTTCCTCGAAAGTTCAAAGCATCAGGTTTTCTCAGCATCCTGTGTGTGTGTGTGTGTGTGTGTGTGTGTGTGTGTGCACTAAATCTTACAGTAATGCAGCTCAGCCACTGCAGCTTCTTCCTCTTCTTTTATACAGTGCCAATACTTTTTTGTCTTAACAGAGCTGCTAGTCTTTCTTGTGGTAATATATGGTGTGGACGTGATATAAGGTGTGCACGTGATATATGGTGTGGACGTGATATATGGCGTGGACGTGATACAAGGTGTGGACGTAATATAAGGCGTGGACGTGATATAAGGCGTGGACGTAATATATGGTGTGGACGTAATATAAGGTGTGGATGTATTTAATGTGGATGAGAATTTTCTTTAACACGAAGTTTCGTAAAATAATCCATTTATAAAATCGTAAGAACTCGTCGACTTCACTGTATTCTGTCCGAAACATGCTGAAAGTTCTGCTAAAGTTCTCCATTAAAGTTCTCCAAGAACTCTGGCCTGGTTTCTAAAAACAGTGAAATGTTGATGCACACACCACAGGCCTGATCTGTTCCTCAGCTGCTCGCACCGTCTTTAACTGACATCTCACCTAAATAGCTGCAGCGTTAGTCAGAATCATGTGCGAGAGAGTGTGTGTGAGTGTGTGTGTGAGTGTGTGTGTGTGTGTGTGTGTGTGTGTGTGTATGTGTGTGTTTTTTTTTCCACTCCAACAACTTTTTCTGGTGATTTGCTGGAAACTCGCGCAGCTTCTTTATCAGTTCTGCTTTCAACTCTCTGTTTCGTTTCAGTCACGAACGACTTTAAACAGAAATAAATGAACCGACATTAGACTCAAGTTACGTGTCACGCCATCACCATGAACTAAGGGGCGTGGCTTATGTGATTGATGATCTGTCACACAGCGTTTTCGAACGAGCACCGTTTTAATTTTAAAACTAGAAAAGTGACTTTCAGGTGATCGTGGCGTTTAGGGGGAAAACATGTTGTGGGCGTGGCTACACGGGCAGCTGCACGTCATCCTGACAGCTTTCTGACTCCTGCATCAATGTAAATCGTCACGGCGA
Organism: Ictalurus furcatus; assembly: GCF_023375685.1. Lineage (NCBI taxonomy): Eukaryota > Metazoa > Chordata > Actinopteri > Siluriformes > Ictaluridae > Ictalurus > Ictalurus furcatus. Next base: position 39,085,534 of record NC_071256.1, read on the forward strand.
TCGGTGCTGCAAGTGATTTGATCGAATCCCATCGGCGCCTGTGAGTCACTCTGACAAGGTGTTGAGAGATATTAACTGCGGAATAATCATGAACAGAATACAGCCGCGCAGCAGAGGGTTCGAGCTCCACGACTCCAGGACAGAAGCAGCGGAGGGTTCGAGCTCCACGACTCCAGGACAGAAGCAGCGGAGGGTTCGAGCTCCACGACTCCAGGACAGAAGCAGCGGAGGGTTCGAGCTCCACGACTCCAGGACAGAAGCAGCGGAGGGTTCGAGCTCCACGACTCCAGGACAGAAGCAGCGGAGGGTTCGAGCTCCACGACTCCAGGACAGAAGCAGCGGAGGGTTCGAGCTCCACGACTCCAGGACAGAAGCAGCGGAGGGTTCGAGCTCCACGACTCCAGGACAGAAGCAGCTTGGTGGTGCTGGGGTTTGAACTCACAACCTTCCGATCAGCAGCTCGACACCTTCACCACCGAAGACGTATAAAAGAGGTCTCTGACGTGACTTCGCCTTTACATGACCCGACGTGACCCGAACGCCATCCATAATCTCATCTCGCTCCATAAGGAGCTTACTGTAAATCCCAGTCTAAAAGAAGACTCCGGCAGCGTCTCTGTTCCGTGTGAACTCGCCCTCGAGTCCTCGAGCTTCAGCTGCTTCTCACTGGGCTTCAGGAATTACATCCCCGAGCCGAGAGCAGCTGAGGACCTCGGCACATTCCTTCTGTCTCCACTGAACAAAACCCAGCAGCGCCTGGACCGCGCCTCTGACCCCTCACACACATTCTCACACACACTCTCACACACACTCTCACACACACTCTTTTAGTGTGTTTGGCTCCATCGTTCATCACACACACACACACACATTTTGTGTGTGTAATTGCTAAGAAACACAGTGACTGAGTGTGTGGTAAAGCGGAACTCCTTCCTCCATCCTGAACTTCCATATTTTTACATCAATGTTTTATTCCTCTTACATCGCACACCTCAAACTTCCTTCAGTTCCTGTTCTCGCTTACGTTACTGCAGCTATAAACCATCGCTCTCACCATCCCTCTCGCTATTCTCTCTCTCTCTCTATTCCCTCTCGCTATTCTCTCTCTCTCTCTATTCCCTCTCTCTCTCTCTCTCTATTCCCTCTCGCTATTCTCTCTCTCTCTATTCCCTCTCTCTATTCTCTCTCTCTATTCCCTCTCTCTCTCTCTATTCCCTCTCTCTCTCTCTCTCTATTCCCTCTCGCTATTCTCCCTCTCTATTCCCTCTCGCTATTCTCTCTCTCTCTCTATTCCCTCTCGCTATTCTCTCTCTCTCTATTCCCTCTCTCTCTCTCTCTCTATTCCCTCTCGCTATTCTCTCTCTCTCTATTCCCTCTCTCTATTCTCTCTCTCTATTCCCTCTCTCTCTCTATTCCCTCTCTCTCTCTCTATTCCCTCTCGCTATTCTCCCTCTCTATTCCCTCTCTCTATTCCCTCTCGCTATTCTCTCTCTATTCCCTCTCTCTCTCTCTATTCCCTCTCTCTATTCCCTCTCTCTCTATTCCCTCTCTCTCTCTCTCTATTCCCTCTCTCTATTCTCTCTCTCTATTCCCTCTCTCTCTCTCTCTATTCCCTCTCGCTATTCTCTCTCTCTATTCCCTCTCGCTATTCTCTCTCTCTATTCCCTCTCGCTATTCTCTCTATTCCCTCTCTCTCTCTCTCTCTATTCCCTCTCGCTATTCTCTCTCTCTATTCCCTCTCTCTCTCTCTTCCGTCTCGCTATTCTCTCTCTATTCCCTCTCGCTATTCTCTCTCTCTCTCTATTCCCTCTCGCTATTCTCTCTCTCTATTCCCTCTCTCTATTCTCTCTCTCTATTCCCTCTCTCTCTCTCTATTCCCTCTCTCTCTCTCTCTCTCTATTCCCTCTCGCTATTCTCCCTCTCTATTCCCTCTCTCTATTCTCCCTCTCTATTCCCTCTCTCTATTCCCTCTCGCTATTCCCTCTCTCTCTATTCCCTCTCGCTATTCTCTCTCTCTCTCTATTCCCTCTCGCTATTCTCTCTCTCTCTCTATTCCCTCTCGCTATTCTCTCTCTCTCTCTCTATTCCCTCTCACTATTCTCTCTCTCTCTCTCTATTCCCTCTCGCTATTCTATCTCTCTCTATTCCCTCTCGCTATTCTCTCTCTCTCTCTCTATTCCCTCTCGCTATTCTCTCTCTCTCTCTCTATTCCCTCTCGCTATTGTCTCTCTCTCTCTCTCTCTCTATTCCCTCTCGCTATTCTCTCTCTCTCTCTCTCTATTCCCTCTCTCTCTATTCCCTCTCGCTATTCTCTCTCTCTCTCTATTCCCTCTCGCTATTCTCTCTCTCTCTCTCTCTATTCCCTCTCGCTATTCTCTCTCTCTCTCTCTATTCCCTCTCACTATTCTCTCTCTCTCTCTATTCCCTCTCGCTATTCTCTCTCTCTCTCTATTCCCTCTCGCTATTCTCTCTCTCTCTCTCTATTCCCTCTCGCTATTCTCTCTCTCTCTCTCTATTCCCTCTCGCTATTCTCTCTCTCTCTCTCTATTCCCTCTCGCTATTCTCTCTCTCTCTCTCTATTCCCTCTCGCTATTCTCTCTCTCTCTATTCCCTCTCGCTATTCTCTCTCTCTCTATTCCCTCTCGCTATTCTCTCTCTCTCTATTCCCTCTCACTATTCTCTCTCTCTCTCTATTCCCTCTCGCTATTCTCTCTCTCTCTCTATTCCCTCTCGCTATTCTCTCTCTCTCTTCCCTCGCGCTATTCTCTCTCTCTCTCTCTCTCTCTCTCTCTATTCCCTCTCGCTATTCTCTCTCTCTCTCTATTCCCTCTCGCTATTCTCTCTCTCTCTCTCTATTCCCTCTCGCTATTCTCTCTCTCTCTCTCTCTATTCCCTCTCGCTATTCTCTCTCTCTCCCCTCTCGCTATTCTCTCTCTCTCTCTCTCTCTATTCCCTCTCGCTATTCTCTCTCTCTCTCTCTATTCCCTCTCGCTATTCTCTCTCTCTCTCTCTATTCCCTCTCGCTCTTCTCTCTCTCTCTATTCCCTCTCGCTATTCTCTCTCTCTCTATTCCCTCTCGCTATTCTCTCTCTCTATTCCCTCTCGCTATTCTCTCTCTCTCTCTCTATTCCCTCTCGCTATTCTCTCTCTCTCTCTATTCCCTCTCGCTATTCTCTCTCTCTCTCTCTCTATTCCCTCTCGCTATTCTCTCTCTCTCTCTATTCCCTCTCGCTATTCTCTCTCTCTCTCTCTATTCCCTCTCGCTATTCTCTCTCTCTCTCTCTATTCCCTCTCGCTATTCTCTCTATTCCCTCTCGCTATTCTCTCTCTCTCTCTATTCCCTCTCGCTATTCTCTCTCTCTCTATTCCCTCTCGCTATTCTCTCTCTCTCTCTCTCTATTCCCTCGCACTATTCTCTCTCTCTCTCTCTATTCCCTCTCACTATTCTCTCTCTCTCTCTATTCCCTCTCGCTCTATTCCCTCTCGCTATTCTCTCTCTCTCTCTCTATTCCCTCTCGCTATTCTCTCTCTCTCTCTCTATTCCCTCTCACTATTCTCTCTCTCTATTCCCTCTCGCTATTCTCTCTCTCTCTATTCCCTCTCGCTATTCTCTCTCTCTCTATTCCCTCTCGCTATTCTCTCTCTCTCTCTCTCTATTCCCTCTCGCTATTCTCTCTCTCTCTCTCTCTATTCCCTCTCGCTATTCTCTCTATTCCCTCTCGCTATTCTCTCTCTCTCTCTCTCTCTATTCCCTCTCGCTATTCTCTCTCTCTATTCCCTCGCGCTATTCTCTCTCTCTCTCTATTCCCTCGCGCTATTCTCTCTCTCTCTCTATTCCCTCGCGCTATTCTCTCTCTCACTCTATTCCCTCGCGCTATTCTCTCTCTCTCTCTATTCCCTCGCGCTATTCTCTCTCTCTCTCTCTCTCTCTATTCCCTCGCGCTATTCTCTCTCTCTCTCTCTATTCCCTCTCGCTATTCTCTCTCTATTCCCTCGCGCTATTCTCTCTCTCTCTCTATTCCCTCTCGCTATTCTCTCTCTCTCTCTATTCCCTCTCGCTATTCTCTCTCTCTATTCCCTCTCGCTATTTTCTCTCTCTCTCTCTCTATTCCCTCTCGCTATTCTCTCTCTCTCTCTCTATTCCCTCGCGCTATTCTCTCTCTCTCTCTATTCCCTCGCGCTATTCTCTCTCTCTATTCCCTCGCGCTATTCTCTCTCTCTCTCTATTCCCTCTCGCTATTCTCTCTCTCTCTCTCTCTATTCCCTCTCGCTATTCTCTCTCTATTCCCTCTCGCTATTCTCTCTCTCTCTCTCTATTCTCTCTCTCTCTCTATTCCCTCGCGCTATTCTCTCTCTCTCTCTCTATTCCCTCGCGCTATTCTCTCTCTCTATTCCCTCGCGCTATTCTCTCTCTCTCTATTCCCTCGCGCTATTCTCTCTCTCTCTATTCCCTCTCGCTATTCCCTCTCGCTATTCTCTCTCTATTCCCTCTCGCTATTCTCTCTCTCTCTCTCTATTCCCTCGCGCTATTCTCTCTCTCTCTCTCTATTCCCTCGCGCTATTCTCTCTCTCTCTCCCCTCTCGCTATTCTCTCTCTCTCTCTATTCCCTCTCGCTATTCTCTCTCTCTCTCTATTCCCTCTCGCTATTCTCTCTCTCTATTCCCTCTCGCTATTCTCTCTCTCTCTCTATTCCCTCTCGCTATTCTCTCTCTCTCTCTCTATTCCCTCGCGCTATTCTCTCTCTCTCTCTATTCCCTCGCGCTATTCTCTCTCTCTCTCTCTATTCCCTCGCGCTATTCTCTCTCTCTCTCTATTCCCTCTCGCTATTCTCTCTTTCTCTCTCTCTCTCTCTATTCCCTCTCGCTATTCTCTCTCTATTCCCTCTCGCTATTCTCTCTCTCTCTCTCTATTCTCTCTCTCTCTATTCCCTCGCGCTATTCTCTCTCTCTCTCTATTCCCTCGCGCTATTCTCTCTCTCTATTCCCTCGCGCTATTCTCTCTCTCTATTCTCTCTCTCTCTATTCCCTCTCGCTATTCCCTCTCGCTATTCTCTCTCTATTCCCTCTCGCTATTCTCTCTCTCTCTATTCCCTCGTGCTATTCTCTCTCTCTCTCTCTATTCCCTCGCGCTATTCTCTCTCTCTCTCTATTCCCTCTCGCTATTCTCTCTCTCTCTCTCTATTCCCGCGCGCTATTCTCTCTCTCTCTCTCTCTATTCCCTCGCGCTATTCTCTCTCTCTCTCTCTATTCCCTCGCGCTATTCTCTCTCTCTCTCTCTCTATTCCCTCGCGCTATTCTCTCTCTCTCTCTCTATTCCCTCGTGCTATTCTCTCTCTCTCTCTCTATTCCCTCGCGCTATTCTCTCTCTCTCTCTATTCCCTCGCGCTATTCTCTCTCTCTCTCTCTATTCCCTCGCGCTATTCTCTCTCTCTCTCTCTTCCCTCGCGCTATTCTCTCTCTCTCTCTCTATTCCCTCGCGCTATTCTCTCTCTCTCTATTCCCTCGCGCTATTCTCTCTCTCTCTATTCCCTCGCGCTATTCTCTCTCTCTCTCTATTCCCTCTCGCTATTCTCTCTCTCTCTCTATTCCCTCTCGCTATTCTCTCTCTCTCTCTCTATTCCCTCTCGCTATTCTCTCTCTCTCTCTCTATTCCCTCTCGCTATTCTCTCTATTCCCTCTCGCTATTCTCTCTCTCTCTCTATTCCCTCTCGCTATTCTCTCTCTCTCTCTATTCCCTCTCGCTATTCTCTCTCTCTCTCTCTCTCTATTCCCTCGCACTATTCTCTCTCTCTCTCTCTATTCCCTCTCACTATTCTCTCTCTCTCTCTATTCCCTCTCGCTCTATTCCCTCTCGCTATTCTCTCTCTCTCTCTCTATTCCCTCTCGCTATTCTCTCTCTCTCTCTCTATTCCCTCTCACTATTCTCTCTCTCTATTCCCTCTCGCTATTCTCTCTCTCTCTCTCTATTCCCTCTCGCTATTCTCTCTCTCTCTATTCCCTCTCGCTATTCTCTCTCTCTCTCTCTCTATTCCCTCTCGCTATTCTCTCTCTCTCTCTCTCTATTCCCTCTCGCTATTCTCTCTATTCCCTCTCGCTATTCTCTCTCTCTCTCTCTCTCTATTCCCTCTCGCTATTCTCTCTCTCTATTCCCTCGCGCTATTCTCTCTCTCTCTCTATTCCCTCGCGCTATTCTCTCTCTCTCTCTATTCCCTCGCGCTATTCTCTCTCTCACTCTATTCCCTCGCGCTATTCTCTCTCTCTCTCTATTCCCTCGCGCTATTCTCTCTCTCTCTCTCTCTCTCTATTCCCTCGCGCTATTCTCTCTCTCTCTCTCTATTCCCTCTCGCTATTCTCTCTCTATTCCCTCGCGCTATTCTCTCTCTCTCTCTATTCCCTCTCGCTATTCTCTCTCTCTCTCTATTCCCTCTCGCTATTCTCTCTCTCTATTCCCTCTCGCTATTTTCTCTCTCTCTCTCTCTATTCCCTCTCGCTATTCTCTCTCTCTCTCTATTCCCTCTCGCTATTCTCTCTCTCTCTCTCTATTCCCTCTCGCTATTCTCTCTCTCTCTCTCTATTCCCTCTCGCTATTCTCTCTATTCCCTCTCGCTATTCTCTCTCTCTCTCTATTCCCTCTCGCTATTCTCTCTCTCTCTCTATTCCCTCTCGCTATTCTCTCTCTCTCTCTCTCTATTCCCTCGCACTATTCTCTCTCTCTCTCTCTATTCCCTCTCACTATTCTCTCTCTCTCTCTATTCCCTCTCGCTCTATTCCCTCTCGCTATTCTCTCTCTCTCTCTCTATTCCCTCTCGCTATTCTCTCTCTCTCTCTCTATTCCCTCTCACTATTCTCTCTCTCTATTCCCTCTCGCTATTCTCTCTCTCTCTCTCTATTCCCTCTCGCTATTCTCTCTCTCTCTATTCCCTCTCGCTATTCTCTCTCTCTCTCTCTCTATTCCCTCTCGCTATTCTCTCTCTCTCTCTCTCTATTCCCTCTCGCTATTCTCTCTATTCCCTCTCGCTATTCTCTCTCTCTCTCTCTATTCCCTCTCGCTATTCTCTCTCTATTCCCTCTCGCTATTCTCTCTCTCTCTCTCTATTCTCTCTCTCTCTCTATTCCCTCGCGCTATTCTCTCTCTCTCTCTCTATTCCCTCGCGCTATTCTCTCTCTCTATTCCCTCGCGCTATTCTCTCTCTCTCTATTCCCTCGCGCTATTCTCTCTCTCTCTATTCCCTCTCGCTATTCCCTCTCGCTATTCTCTCTCTATTCCCTCTCGCTATTCTCTCTCTCTCTCTCTATTCCCTCGCGCTATTCTCTCTCTCTCTCTCTATTCCCTCGCGCTATTCTCTCTCTCTCTCCCCTCTCGCTATTCTCTCTCTCTCTCTATTCCCTCTCGCTATTCTCTCTCTCTCTCTATTCCCTCTCGCTATTCTCTCTCTCTATTCCCTCTCGCTATTCTCTCTCTCTCTCTATTCCCTCTCGCTATTCTCTCTCTCTCTCTCTATTCCCTCGCGCTATTCTCTCTCTCTCTCTATTCCCTCGCGCTATTCTCTCTCTCTCTCTCTATTCCCTCGCGCTATTCTCTCTCTCTCTCTATTCCCTCTCGCTATTCTCTCTTTCTCTCTCTCTCTCTCTATTCCCTCTCGCTATTCTCTCTCTATTCCCTCTCGCTATTCTCTCTCTCTCTCTCTATTCTCTCTCTCTCTATTCCCTCGCGCTATTCTCTCTCTCTCTCTATTCCCTCGCGCTATTCTCTCTCTCTATTCCCTCGCGCTATTCTCTCTCTCTATTCTCTCTCTCTCTATTCCCTCTCGCTATTCCCTCTCGCTATTCTCTCTCTATTCCCTCTCGCTATTCTCTCTCTCTCTATTCCCTCGTGCTATTCTCTCTCTCTCTCTCTATTCCCTCGCGCTATTCTCTCTCTCTCTCTATTCCCTCTCGCTATTCTCTCTCTCTCTCTCTATTCCCGCGCGCTATTCTCTCTCTCTCTCTCTCTATTCCCTCTCGCTATTCTCTCTCTCTATTCCCTCTCGCTATTTTCTCTCTCTCTCTCTCTATTCCCTCTCGCTATTCTCTCTCTCTCTCTATTCCCTCTCGCTATTCTCTCTCTCTCTCTCTATTCCCTCTCGCTATTCTCTCTCTCTCTCTCTATTCCCTCTCGCTATTCTCTCTATTCCCTCTCGCTATTCTCTCTCTCTCTCTATTCCCTCTCGCTATTCTCTCTCTCTCTCTATTCCCTCTCGCTATTCTCTCTCTCTCTCTCTCTATTCCCTCGCACTATTCTCTCTCTCTCTCTCTATTCCCTCTCACTATTCTCTCTCTCTCTCTATTCCCTCTCGCTCTATTCCCTCTCGCTATTCTCTCTCTCTCTCTCTATTCCCTCTCGCTATTCTCTCTCTCTCTCTCTATTCCCTCTCACTATTCTCTCTCTCTATTCCCTCTCGCTATTCTCTCTCTCTCTCTCTATTCCCTCTCGCTATTCTCTCTCTCTCTATTCCCTCTCGCTATTCTCTCTCTCTCTCTCTCTATTCCCTCTCGCTATTCTCTCTCTCTCTCTCTATTCCCTCTCGCTATTCTCTCTATTCCCTCTCGCTATTCTCTCTCTCTCTCTCTCTCTATTCCCTCTCGCTATTCTCTCTCTATTCCCTCTCGCTATTCTCTCTCTCTCTCTCTATTCTCTCTCTCTCTCTATTCCCTCGCGCTATTCTCTCTCTCTCTCTCTATTCCCTCGCGCTATTCTCTCTCTCTATTCCCTCGCGCTATTCTCTCTCTCTCTATTCCCTCGCGCTATTCTCTCTCTCTCTATTCCCTCTCGCTATTCCCTCTCGCTATTCTCTCTCTATTCCCTCTCGCTATTCTCTCTCTCTCTCTCTATTCCCTCGCGCTATTCTCTCTCTCTCTCTCTATTCCCTCGCGCTATTCTCTCTCTCTCTCCCCTCTCGCTATTCTCTCTCTCTCTCTATTCCCTCTCGCTATTCTCTCTCTCTCTCTATTCCCTCTCGCTATTCTCTCTCTCTATTCCCTCTCGCTATTCTCTCTCTCTCTCTATTCCCTCTCGCTATTCTCTCTCTCTCTCTCTATTCCCTCGCGCTATTCTCTCTCTCTCTCTATTCCCTCGCGCTATTCTCTCTCTCTCTCTCTATTCCCTCGCGCTATTCTCTCTCTCTCTCTATTCCCTCTCGCTATTCTCTCTTTCTCTCTCTCTCTCTCTATTCCCTCTCGCTATTCTCTCTCTATTCCCTCTCGCTATTCTCTCTCTCTCTCTCTATTCTCTCTCTCTCTATTCCCTCGCGCTATTCTCTCTCTCTCTCTATTCCCTCGCGCTATTCTCTCTCTCTATTCCCTCGCGCTATTCTCTCTCTCTATTCTCTCTCTCTCTATTCCCTCTCGCTATTCCCTCTCGCTATTCTCTCTCTATTCCCTCTCGCTATTCTCTCTCTCTCTATTCCCTCGTGCTATTCTCTCTCTCTCTCTCTATTCCCTCGCGCTATTCTCTCTCTCTCTCATTCCCTCTCGCTATTCTCTCTCTCTCTCTCTATTCCCGCGCGCTATTCTCTCTCTCTCTCTCTCTATTCCCTCGCGCTATTCTCTCTCTCTCTCTCTATTCCCTCGCGCTATTCTCTCTCTCTCTCTCTCTATTCCCTCGCGCTATTCTCTCTCTCTCTATTCCCTCGCGCTATTCTCTCTCTCTCTCTCTATTCCCTCGCGCTATTCTCTCTCTCTCTCTATTCCCTCGCGCTATTCTCTCTCTCTCTCTCTATTCCCTCGCGCTATTCTCTCTCTCTCTCTCTCTTCCCTCGCGCTATTCTCTCTCTCTCTCTCTATTCCCTCGCGCTATTCTCTCTCTCTCTATTCCCTCGCGCTATTCTCTCTCTCTCTATTCCCTCGCGCTATTCTCTCTCTCTCTCTATTCCCTCTCGCTATTCTCTCTCTCTCTCTATTCCCTCTCGCTATTCTCTCTCTCTCTCTCTATTCCCTCTCGCTATTCTCTCTCTCTCTCTCTATTCCCTCTCGCTATTCTCTCTATTCCCTCTCGCTATTCTCTCTCTCTCTCTATTCCCTCTCGCTATTCTCTCTCTCTCTCTATTCCCTCTCGCTATTCTCTCTCTCTCTCTCTCTATTCCCTCGCACTATTCTCTCTCTCTCTCTCTATTCCCTCTCACTATTCTCTCTCTCTCTCTATTCCCTCTCGCTCTATTCCCTCTCGCTATTCTCTCTCTCTCTCTCTATTCCCTCTCACTATTCTCTCTCTCTATTCCCTCTCGCTATTCTCTCTCTCTCTCTCTATTCCCTCTCGCTATTCTCTCTCTCTCTATTCCCTCTCGCTATTCTCTCTCTCTCTCTCTCTATTCCCTCTCGCTATTCTCTCTCTCTCTTCTCTATTCCCTCTCGCTATTCTCTCTATTCCCTCTCGCTATTCTCTCTCTCTCTCTCTCTCTATTCCCTCTCGCTATTCTCTCTCTCTATTCCCTCGCGCTATTCTCTCTCTCTCTCTATTCCCTCGCGCTATTCTCTCTCTCTCTCTATTCCCTCGCGCTATTCTCTCTCTCACTCTATTCCTCGCGCTATTCTCTCTCTCTCTCTATTCCCTCGCGCTATTCTCTCTCTCTCTCTCTCTCTCTATTCCCTCGCGCTATTCTCTCTCTCTCTCTCTATTCCCTCTCGCTATTCTCTCTCTATTCCCTCGCGCTATTCTCTCTCTCTCTATTCCCTCTCGCTATTCTCTCTCTCTCTCTATTCCCTCTCGCTATTCTCTCTCTCTATTCCCTCTCGCTATTTTCTCTCTCTCTCTCTCTATTCCCTCTCGCTATTCTCTCTCTCTCTCTCTATTCCCTCGCGCTATTCTCTCTCTCTCTCTATTCCCTCGCGCTATTCTCTCTCTCTATTCCCTCGCGCTATTCTCTCTCTCTCTCTATTCCCTCTCGCTATTCTCTCTCTCTCTCTCTCTATTCCCTCTCGCTATTCTCTCTCTATTCCCTCTCGCTATTCTCTCTCTCTCTCTCTATTCCCTCGCGCTATTCTCTCTCTCTCTCTCTATTCCCTCGCGCTATTCTCTCTCTCTATTCCCTCGCGCTATTCTCTCTCTCTCTATTCCCTCGCGCTATTCTCTCTCTCTCTATTCCCTCTCGCTATTCCCTCTCGCTATTCTCTCTCTATTCCCTCTCGCTATTCTCTCTCTCTCTCTCTATTCCCTCGCGCTATTCTCTCTCTCTCTCTCTATTCCCTCGCGCTATCTCTCTCTCTCTTCCCCTCTCGCTATTCTCTCTCTCTCTCTATTCCCTCTCGCTATTCTCTCTCTCTCTCTATTCCCTCTCGCTATTCTCTCTCTCTATTCCCTCTCGCTATTCTCTCTCTCTCTCTATTCCCTCTCGCTATTCTCTCTCTCTCTCTCTATTCCCTCGCGCTATTCTCTCTCTCTCTCTATTCCCTCGCGCTATTCTCTCTCTCTCTCTCTATTCCCTCGCGCTATTCTCTCTCTCTCTCTATTCCCTCTCGCTATTCTCTCTTTCTCTCTCTCTCTCTCTATTCCCTCTCGCTATTCTCTCTCTATTCCCTCTCGCTATTCTCTCTCTCTCTCTCTATTCTCTCTCTCTCTATTCCCTCGCGCTATTCTCTCTCTCTCTCTATTCCCTCGCGCTATTTCTCTCTCTCTATTCCCTCGCGCTATTCTCTCTCTCTATTCTCTCTCTCTCTATTCCCTCTCGCTATTCCCTCTCGCTATTCTCTCTCTATTCCCTCTCGCTATTCTCTCTCTCTCTATTCCCTCGTGCTATTCTCTCTCTCTCTCTCTATTCCCTCGCGCTATTCTCTCTCTCTCTCTATTCCCTCTCGCTATTCTCTCTCTCTCTCTCTATTCCCGCGCGCTATTCTCTCTCTCTCTCTCTCTATTCCCTCGCGCTATTCTCTCTCTCTCTCTCTATTCCCTCGCGCTATTCTCTCTCTCTCTCTCTCTATTCCCTCGCGCTATTCTCTCTCTCTCTCTCTATTCCCTCGCGCTATTCTCTCTCTCTCTCTCTATTCCCTCGCGCTATTCTCTCTCTCTCTCTATTCCCTCGCGCTATTCTCTCTCTCTCTCTCTATTCCCTCGCGCTATTCTCTCTCTCTCTCTCTTCCCTCGCGCTATTCTCTCTCTCTCTCTCTATTCCCTCGCGCTATTCTCTCTCTCTCTATTCCCTCGCGCTATTCTCTCTCTCTCTATTCCCTCGCGCTATTCTCTCTCTCTCTCTATTCCCTCGCGCTATTCTCTCTCTCTCTCTCTATTCCCTCGCGCTATTCTCTCTCTCTCTCTCTCTATCCTCGCGCTATTCTCTCTCGCTCTCTCTATTCCCTCGCGCTATTCTCTCTCGCTCTCTCTATTCCCTCGCGCTATTCTCTCTCGCTCTCTCTATTCCCTCGCGCTATTCTCTCTCTCTCTCTATTCCCTCGCGCTATTCTCTCTCTCTCTATTCCCTCGCGCTATTCTCTCTCTCTCTCTATTCCCTCGCGCTATTCTCTCTCTCTCTCTATTCCCTCGCGCTATTCTCTCTCTCTCTCTATTCCCTCGCGCTATTCTCTCTCTCTCTCTCTATTCCCTCGCGCTATTCTCTCTCTCTCTCTATTCCCTCGCGCTATTCTCTCTCTCGCTATTCTTTCTCTCTCTCTATTCCCTCGCGCTATTCTCTCTCTCTCTATTCCCTCGCGCTATTCTCTCTCTCTCTATTCCCTCGCGCTATTCTCTCTCTCTCTATTCCCTCGCGCTATTCTCTCTCTCTCTCTATTCCCTCGCGCTATTCTCTCTCTCTCTATTCCCTCGCGCTATTCTCTCTCTCTCTATTCCCTCGCGCTATTCTCTCTCTCTCTATTCCCTCGCGCTATTCTCTCTCTCTCTATTCCCTCGCGCTATTCTCTCTCTCTCTCTATTCCCTCGCGCTATTCTCTCTCTCTCTCTATTCCCTCGCGCTATTCTCTCTCTCTCTCTATTCCCTCGCGCTATTCTCTCTCTCTCTCTATTCCCTCGCGCTATTCTCTCTCTCTCTCTATTCCCTCGCGCTATTCTCTCTCTCTCTCTATTCCCTCGCGCTATTCTCTCTCTCGCTATTCTTTCTCTCTCTCTATTCCCTCGCGCTATTCTCTCTCTCTCTATTCCCTCGCGCTATTCTCTCTCTCTCTCTCTATTCCCTCGCGCTATTCTCTCTCTCTCTCCATTCCCTCGCGCTATTCTCTCTCTCTCCATTCCCTCGCGCTATTCTCTCTCTCTCCATTCCCTCGCGCTATTCTCTCTCTCTCCATTCCCTCGCGCTATTCTCTCTCTCTCTCTATTCCCTCGCGCTATTCTCTCTCTCTCCATTCCCTCGCGCTATTCTCTCTCTCTCTCTATTCCCTCGCGCTATTCTCTCTCTCTCTCTATTCCCTCGCGCTATTCTCTCTCTCTCTCTATTCCCTCGCGCTATTCTCTCTCTCTCTCTATTCCCTCGCGCTATTCTCTCTCTCTCTCTATTCCCTCGCGCTATTCTCTCTCTCTCTCTATTCCCTCGCGCTATTCTCTCTCTCTCTCTATTCCCTCTCGCTATTCTCTCTCTCTCTCTATTCCCTCGCGCTATTCTCTCTCTCTCTCTATTCCCTCGCGCTATTCTCTCTCTCTCTCTATTCCCTCGCGCTATTCTCTCTCTCTCTCTATTCCCTCGCGCTATTCTCTCTCTCTCTCTATTCCCTCGCGCTATTCTCTCTCTCTCTCTATTCCCTCGCGCTATTCTCTCTCTCTCTCTATTCCCTCGCGCTATTCTCTCTCTCTCTCTATTCCCTCGCGCTATTCTCTCTCTCTCTCTATTCCCTCGCGCTATTCTCTCTCTCTCTCTATTCCCTCGCGCTATTCTCTCTCTCTCTCTATTCCCTCGCGCTATTCTCTCTCTCGCTATTCTCTCTCTCTCTCTATTCCCTCGCGCTATTCTCTCTCTCTCTCTATTCCCTCGCGCTATTCTCTCTCTCTCTCTATTCCCTCGCGCTATTCTCTCTCTCTCTCTATTCCCTCGCGCTATTCTCTCTCTCTCTCTATTCCCTCGCGCTATTCTCTCTCTCTCTCTATTCCCTCGCGCTATTCTCTCTCTCTCTCTATTCCCTCGCGCTATTCTCTCTCTCGCTATTCTTTCTCTCTCTCTATTCCCTCGCGCTATTCTCTCTCTCTCTATTCCCTCGCGCTATTCTCTCTCTCTCTCTCTATTCCCTCGCGCTATTCTCTCTCTCTCTCTCCATTCCCTCGCGCTATTCTCTCTCTCTCCATTCCCTCGCGCTATTCTCTCTCTCCATTCCCTCGCGCTATTCTCTCTCTCTCCATTCCCTCGCGCTATTCTCTCTCTCTCTCTATTCCCTCGCGCTATTCTCTCTCTCTCTCTATTCCCTCGCGCTATTCTCTCTCTCTCTCTATTCCCTCGCGCTATTCTCTCTCTCTCTCTATTCCCTCGCGCTATTCTCTCTCTCTCTCTATTCCCTCGCGCTATTCTCTCTCTCGCTATTCTTTCTCTCTCTCTATTCCCTCGCGCTATTCTTTCTCTCTCTCTATTCCCTCGCGCTATTCTCTCTCTCTCTCTCTATTCCCTCGCGCTATTCTCTCTCTCTCTATTCCCTCGCGCTATTCTCTCTCTCTCTCTATTCCCTCGCGCTATTCTCTCTCTCTATTCCCTCGCGCTATTCCCTCTCTCTATTCCCTCGCGCTATTCCCTCTCTCTATTCCCTCGCGCTATTCCCTCTCTCTATTCCCTCGCGCTATTCTCTCTCTATTCCCTCGCGCTATTCTCTCTCTCTCTATTCCCTCGCGCTATTCTCTCTCTCTCTATTCCCTCGCGCTATTCTCTCTCTCTCTATTCCCTCGCGCTATTCTCTCTCTCTCTATTCCCTCGCGCTATTCTCTCTCTCTCTATTCCCTCGCGCTATTCTCTCTCTCTCTATTCCCTCGCGCTATTCTCTCTCTCTCTATTCCCTCGCGCTATTCTCTCTCTCTCTATTCCCTCGCGCTATTCTCTCTCTCTCTATTCCCTCGCGCTATTCTCTCTCTCTCTCTATTCCCTCGCGCTATTCTCTCTCTCTATTCCCTCGCGCTATTCTCTCTCTCTCTATTCCCTCGCGCTATTCTCTCTCTCTCTCTCTATTCCCTCGCACTATTCTCTCTCTCTCTCTCTCTATTCTCTCAAGTTAATAAGATGGAAAAACAGTTTGTTACATCACGTTACGGAGAAACCACACAGAAGTGTAAACTCCTCTGTCCTGAAGGTGTCGCAAAACTTAGTTACAGCTTTAACCTCTGACACTGGAGACTCCTTCACCATATCAACGTTTCTCCCTGTGAACGAGCCGTTACTATGGAAACGCTAACATATCAGAACGAGCGCATTAATGATAAACAATAATGATAAATAAAGCTGCGATGTGGAACGGTGGTGTGAGGAGGGACGTGAGTGGGACGTGAGGAGCGAAGAGAGGAGCTACGTGAGGAGGGAAGAGAGGAGCGAAGAGAGGATGGACGTGAGGAGCGGAGAGGAGGGACGTGAGGAGGGACGTGAGGAGCGAAGAGAGGTGGGACGTGAGGAGCGAAGAGAGGAGCGACGTGAGGAGGGAAGAGAGGAGCAAAGAGAGGAGGGACGTGAGGAGGGACGTGAGGAGCGAAGAGAGGTGGGACGTGAGGAGCGGAGAGGAGGGACGTGAGGAGCGAAGAGAGGAGGGAAGAGAGGAGCGACGTGAGGAGCGAAGAGAGGAGGGACGTGAGGAGCGAAGAGAGGAGGGACGTGAGGAGCGAAGAGAGGAGGGAAGAGAGGAGCGACGTGAGGAGGGACGTGAGGAGCGACGTGAGGAGGGAAGAGAGGAGCGACGTGAGGAGGGACGTGAGGAGCGACGTGAGGAGCGAAGAGAGGAGGGACGTGAGGAGCGAAGAGAGGAGCGACGTGAGGAGGGAAGAGAGGAGCGAAGAGAGGTGGGACGTGAGGAGCGGAGAGGAGGGACGTGAGGAGGGACGTGAGGAGCGAAGAGAGGAGCGAAGAGAGGTGGGACGTGAGGAGCGAAGAGAGGAGGGACGTGAGGAGCGAAGAGAGGAGCGACGTGAGGAGGGAAGAGAGGAGCAAAGAGAGGAGGGACGTGAGGAGGGACGTGAGGAGCGAAGAGAGGTGGGACGTGAGGAGCGGAGAGGAGGGACGTGAGGAGCGAAGAGAGGAGGGACGTGAGGAGCAAAGAGAGGAGGAAAGAGAGGAGCGACGTGAGGAGGGACGTGAGGAGGGACGTGAGGAGCGAAGAGAGGAGGGACGTGAGGAGCGAAGAGAGGAGGGAAGAGAGGAGCGACGTGAGGAGGGACGTGAGGAGCGACGTGAGGAGCGAAGAGAGGAGGGACGTGAGGAGCGAAGAGAGGAGGGACGTGAGGAGGGACGTGAGGAGCGACGTGAGGAGCGAAGAGAGGAGGGACGTGAGGAGCGAAGAGAGGAGGGACGTGAGGAGCGAAGAGAGGAGGGACGTGAGGAGCGACGTGAGGAGCGAAGAGAGGAGGGACGTGAGGAGCGAAGAGAGGAGGGACGTGAGGAGCGAAGAGAGGAGGGAAGAGAGGAGCGACGTGAGGAGGGACGTGAGGAGTGACGTGAGGAGCGACGTGAGGAGGGATGGCGTGTAGCAGCGGGAACTGAGACGAACAGGAAGTCGTTTGTCCTGGCGTCTAATGAAAGAGGTTGTGAGAATATTCCGGTAACACACTGGAATGTTCAAATACGGTGTTTAAACCTCTGACACAGAGCGAAACTTCCGAACATGAAAAGGGTGTCTTGTTCTTTTCCCAGACGGTCGCGTTCGGGTCTTTCTGAAGTGGTCTGGAGGAATTTCCCACGTTCCCTGCTGAAAAACATGTGAGGGGAGATCTCCGAACTCCACCGGGTTTATTACGCTGTTAAACTCTCACGGGTCGGACACGCCCAAAACGCCGCGGTCATTATGTGTGTGTGTGTGTGTGTGTGTGTGTGTGTGTGTGTATTATACACACACAGTATGTCACTTGAGCCGGTTTCCACCACGGCGCTGCGGAGTTCTGGATCGTGATTGGTCAGGTGTTGATTAATTCTCTAGAACAGCAGCGCAGCTTTATTTATAATTAATGCTCCCATTCTAACATGTTCTCGTTTCTATAGCAACAGCCCCGGTCACTTCGCTCATAAACAGATTTAAATGATCATCATTTCAATTCTGTAAGGAGACGTTTATGGAAGGAGTCTCCAGTTTCAGTGCTTTAACGTGACGAACAAGCTGCGTTTTATTTCCGAGAGAATAGAGAGCGGGAGAGGGAATAAAGAGAGGGGGAATAAAGAGAGGGGGAATAAAGAGAGAGAATAAAGAGGGGGAATAAAGAGAGGGGGAATAAAGAGAGGAGGAATAAAGAGAGGGGGAATAAAGAGAGAGAATAAAGAGAGAGAATAAAGAGAGAGAATAAAGAGGGGGAATAAAGAGAGGGGGAATAAAGAGAGGGAATAAAGAGAGAGGGAATAAAGAGAGAGGGAATAAAGAGAGGGAATAAAGAGAGGGAATAAAGAGAGGAGGAATAAAGAGAGGGAATAAAGAGAGGAGGAATAAAGAGAGAGAATAAAGAGAGGGGGAATAAAGAGAGGGGGAATGAAGAGAGAATAAAGAGAGGGGGAATAAAGAGAGAGAATAAAGAGAGGGGGAATAAAGAGAGAGAATAAAGAGAGGGGGAATAAAGAGAGGGGGAATAAAGAGAGAATAAAGAGAGGGGGAATAAAGAGAAGGAATAAAGAGAGGGAATAAAGAGAGGGGGAATAAAGAGAGAGGGAATAAAGAGAGAGGGAATAAAGAGAGAGAATAAAGAGAGAGAATAAAGAGAGGGGGAATAAAGAGGGAGAATAAAGAGAGAGGGAATAAAGAGAGAGGGAATAAAGAGAGAGAATAAAGAGAGGGGGAATAAAGAGAGGGAATAAAGAGAGAGGGAATAAAGAGAGAGGGAATAAAGAGAGGGAATAAAGAGAGGGAATAAAGAGAGGGGGAATAAAGAGAGGGGGAATAAAGAGAGGGAATAAAGAGAGGGAATAAAGAGAGAGGGAATAAAGAGAGAGAATAAAGAGAGAGGGAATAAAGAGAGAGGGAATAAAGAGAGGGAATAAAGAGAGGGAATAAAGAGAGGGAATAAAGAGAGAGAATAAAGAGAGAGAATAAAGAGAGAGAATAAAGAGAGGGGGAATAAAGAGAGGGGGAATAAAGAGAGGGGGAATAAAGAGAGGGAATAAAGAGAGGGAATAAAGAGAGAGAATAAAGAGAGAGAATAAAGAGAGAGAATAAAGAGAGGGAATAAAGAGAGAGGGAATAAAGAGAGGGAATAAAGAGAGGAGGAATAAAGAGAGGGGGAATAAAGAGAGAGAATAAAGAGAGGGGGAATAAAGAGAGGGGGAATAAAGAGAGAGAATAAAGAGAGGGAATAAAGAGAGGGGGAATAAAGAGAGGGGGAATAAAGAGAGGGAATAAAGAGAGAGAATAAAGAGAGAGAATAAAGAGAGAGAATAAAGAGAGAGGGAATAAAGAGAGAGGGAATAAAGAGAGGGGGAATAAAGAGAGGGAATAAAGAGAGGAGGAATAAAGAGAGGGGGAATAAAGAGAGGGAATAAAGAGAGGGGGAATAAAGAGAGAATAAAGAGAGGGGGAATAAAGAGAGAGAATAAAGAGAGAGAATAAAGAGAGAGAATAAAGAGAGAGGGAATAAAGAGAGAGAATAAAGAGAGGGGGAATAAAGAGAGAGAATAAAGAGAGAGAATAAAGAGAGAGAATAAAGAGAGAGGGAATAAAGAGAGGGGGAATAAAGAGAAGGAATAAAGAGAAGGAATAAAGAGAGGGAATAAAGAGAGGGGGAATAAAGAGAGGGAATAAAGAGAGGGAATAAAGAGAGGGAATAAAGAGAGGGAATAAAGAGAGGGAATAAAGAGAGGGGGAATAAAGAGAGGGGGAATAAAGAGAGGGAATAAAGAGAGGGAATAAAGAGAGGGGGAATAAAGAGAGGGGGAATAAAGAGAGGGGGAATAAAGAGAGGGGGAATAAAGAGAGAGAATAAAGAGAGGGAATAAAGAGAGAGAATAAAGAGAGAGAATAAAGAGAGAGAATAAAGAGAGAGGGAATAAAGAGAGGGGGAATAAAGAGAGAGAATAAAGAGAGAGGGAATAAAGAGAGAGGGAATAAAGAGGGGGAATAAAGAGAAGGAATAAAGAGAAGGAATAAAGCGAGGGAATAAAGAGAGGGAATAAAGAGAGGGGGAATAAAGAGAGAGGGAATAAAGAGAGAGAATAAAGAGAGGGGGAATAAAGAGGGGGAATAAAGAGAGGGGGAATAAAGAGAGAATAAAGAGAGGGGGAATAAAGAGAGAGAATAAAGAGAGGGGGAATAAAGAGAGGGGGAATAAAGAGAAGGAATAAAGAGAGGGAATAAAGAGAGGGGGAATAAAGAGAGGGAATAAAGAGAGGGAATAAAGAGAGGGAATAAAGAGAGGGGGAATAAAGAGAGGGAATAAAGAGAGGGAATAAAGAGAGGGGGAATAAAGAGAGGGGGAATAAAGAGAGGGAATAAAGAGAGAGGGAATAAAGAGAGAGGGAATAAAGAGGGGGAATAAAGAGAGAGAGAATAAAGAGAGAGGGAATAAAGAGGGAATAAAGAGAGAGAATAAAGAGAGAGGGAATAAAGAGAGAATAAAGAGAGGGGGAATAAAGAGAGAGAATAAAGAGAGAGGGAATAAAGAGAGAGGGAATAAAGAGGGGGAATAAAGAGAGAGAGAATAAAGAGAGAGGGAATAAAGAGAGAGGGAATAAAGAGGGAATAAAGAGAGAGAATAAAGAGAGAGGGAATAAAGAGAGAGAATAGAGAGAGGGAATAAAGAGAGGGAATAAAGAGAGGGGGAATAAAGAGAAGGAATAAAGAGAAGGAATAAAGAGGGGGAATAAAGAGAGGGAATAAAGAGAGGGAATAAAGAGAGGGGGAATAAAGAGAGGGGGAATAAAGAGAGGGGGAATAAAGAGGGGGAATAAAGAGAGAGAGAATAAAGAGAGAGGGAATAAAGAGAGAGGGAATAAAGAGGGAATAAAGAGAGAGAATAAAGAGAGAGAGAATAGAGAGAGAGAATAGAGAGAGGGAATAAAGAGAGGGAATAAAGAGAGGGGGAATAAAGAGAAGGAATAAAGAGAAGGAATAAAGAGGGGGAATAAAGAGAGGGAATAAAGAGAGGGAATAAAGAGAGGGGGAATAAAGAGAGGGGGAATAAAGAGAGGGGGAATAAAGAGAGGGAATAAAGAGAGAGAATAAAGAGAGGGAATAAAGAGAGGGAATAAAGAGAGAGAATAAAGAGAGAGGGAATAAAGAGAGGGGGAATAAAGAGGGGGAATAAAGAGAGAGAGAATAAAGAGAGAGGGAATAAAGAGGGAATAAAGAGAGAGAATAAAGAGAGAGGGAATAAAGAGAGAGAATAAAGAGAGAGAATAAAGAGAGAGGGAATAAAGAGAGGGGGAATAAAGAGGGGGAATAAAGAGAGAGAGAATAAAGAGAGAGGGAATAAAGAGGGAATAAAGAGAGAGAATAAAGAGAGAGGGAATAAAGAGAGAGAATAAAGAGAGAGAGAATAAAGAGAGAGAATAAAGAGAGAGAGAATAAAGAGAGAGAATAAAGAGAGAGGGAATAAAGAGAGAGAATAAAGAGAGAGAATAAAGAGAGAGAATAAAGAGAGAGGGAATAAAGAGAGGGGGAATAAAGAGAGGGGGAATAAAGAGAGAGGGAATAAAGAGAGAGGGAATAAAGAGGGAATAAAGAGAGAGAATAAAGAGAGAGGGAATAAAGAGAGAGAATAAAGAGAGGGGGAATAAAGAGAGAGAATAAAGAGAGAGGGAATAAAGAGAGAGGGAATAAAGAGGGGGAATAAAGAGAGAGAGAATAAAGAGAGAGGGAATAAAGAGAGAGGGAATAAAGAGGGAATAAAGAGAGAGAATAAAGAGAGAGGGAATAAAGAGAGAGAATAGAGAGAGGGAATAAAGAGAGGGAATAAAGAGAGGGGGAATAAAGAGAAGGAATAAAGAGAAGGAATAAAGAGGGGGAATAAAGAGAGGGAATAAAGAGAGGGAATAAAGAGAGGGGGAATAAAGAGAGGGGGAATAAAGAGAGGGAATAAAGAGAGGGAATAAAGAGAGGGAATAAAGAGAGGGAATAAAGAGAGAGAATAAAGAGAGGGAATAAAGAGAGGGAATAAAGAGAGAGAATAAAGAGAGAGGGAATAAAGAGGGGGAATAAAGAGAGAGAGAATAAAGAGAGAGGGAATAAAGAGGGAATAAAGAGAGAGAATAAAGAGAGGGAATAAAGAGAGAGAATAAAGAGAGAGGGAATAAAGAGAGGGGGAATAAAGAGGGGGAATAAAGAGAGAGAGAATAAAGAGAGAGGGAATAAAGAGGGAATAAAGAGAGAGAATAAAGAGAGAGGGAATAAAGAGAGAGAATAAAGAGAGAGAATAAAGAGAGAGGGAATAAAGAGAGGGGGAATAAAGAGGGGGAATAAAGAGAGAGAGAATAAAGAGAGAGGGAATAAAGAGGGAATAAAGAGAGAGAATAAAGAGAGAGGGAATAAAGAGAGAGAATAAAGAGAGAGAGAATAAAGAGAGAGAATAAAGAGAGAGAGAATAAAGAGAGAGAATAAAGAGAGAGGGAATAAAGAGAGAGAATAAAGAGAGAGAGAATAAAGAGAGAGAATAAAGAGAGAGAATAAAGAGAGAGGGAATAAAGAGGGGGAATAAAGAGAGAGAGAATAAAGAGAGAGGGAATAAAGAGGGAATAAAGAGAGAGAATAAAGAGAGAGGGAATAAAGAGAGAGAATAAAGAGAGAGAATAAAGAGAGAGGGAATAAAGAGAGAGAATAAAGAGAGAGGGAATAAAGAGAGGGAATAAAGAGAGGGAATAAAGAGAGAGAGAATAAAGAGAGAGGGAATAAAGAGAGAGAATAAAGAGAGAGGGAATAAAGAGAGGGGGAATAAAGAGAGAGGGAATAAAGAGAGAGAATAAAGAGAGAGGGAATAAAGAGAGGGGGAATAAAGAGAGGGAATAAAGAGAGAGGGAATAAAGAGAGAGAGAATAAAGAGAGAGGGAATAAAGAGAGGGGGAATAAAGAGAGAGGGAATAAAGAGAGAGGGAATAAAGAGAGAGAGAATAAAGAGAGAGGGAATAAAGAGAGGGAATAAAGAGAGAGAGAATAAAGAGAGAGGGAATAAAGAGAGAGAATAAAGAGAGAGGGAATAAAGAGAGAGGGAATAAAGAGGGGGAATAAAGAGAGAGAGAATAAAGAGAGAGGGAATAAAGAGGGAATAAAGAGAGAGAATAAAGAGAGAGGGAATAAAGAGAGAGAATAAAGAGAGAGAATAAAGAGAGAGGGAATAAAGAGAGAGAATAAAGAGAGAGGGAATAAAGAGAGGGAATAAAGAGAGGGAATAAAGAGAGAGAGAATAAAGAGAGAGGGAATAAAGAGAGAGAATAAAGAGAGAGGGAATAAAGAGAGGGGGAATAAAGAGAGGGAATAAAGAGAGGGAATAAAGAGAGAGAGAATAAAGAGAGAGGGAATAAAGAGAGAGAATAAAGAGAGAGGGAATAAAGAGAGGGGGAATAAAGAGAGAGAATAAAGAGAGAGGGAATAAAGAGAGAATAAAGAGAGAGGGAATAAAGAGAGAGGGAATAAAGAGAGGGAATAAAGAGAGAGAATAAAGAGAGAGAATAAAGAGAGAGGGAATAAAGAGAGAGGGAATAAAGAGAGAGAATAAAGAGAGAGGGAATAAAGAGAGAGGGAATAAAGAGAGAGAATAAAGAGAGAGGGAATAAAGAGAGGGGGAATAAAGAGAGAGAATAAAGAGAGAGGGAATAAAGAGAGAGGGAATAAAGAGAGAGAATAAAGAGAGAGGGAATAAAGAGAGGGGGAATAAAGAGAGAGAATAAAGAGAGAGGGAATAAAGAGAGAGGGAATAAAGAGAGAGGGAATAAAGAGAGAGGGAATAAAGAGAGAGGGAATAAAGAGAGAGAATAAAGAGAGAGGGAATAAAGAGAGAGGGAATAAAGAGAGAGGGAATAAAGAGAGAGAATAAAGAGAGAGGGAATAGAGAGAGGGAATAAAGAGAGAGAATAAAGAGAGGGGGAATAAAGAGAGAGGGAATAGAGAGAGGGAATAAAGAGAGGGAATAAAGAGAGAGGGAATAAAGAGAGAGGGAATAGAGAGAGGGAATAAAGAGAGGGAATAAAGAGAGAGGGAATAAAGAGAGAGGGAATAAAGAGAGAGGGAATAAAGAGAGAGGGAATAAAGAGAGGGAATAGAGAGAGGGAATAAAGAGAGAGGGAATAAAGAGAGAGGGAATAGAGAGAGGGAATAAAGAGAGGGAATAAAGAGAGAGGGAATAAAGAGAGGGAATAAAGAGAGGGAATAAAGAGAGGGGGAATAAAGAGAGGGGGAATAAAGAGAGGGGGGATAAAGAGAGGGGGGATAAAGAGAGGGAATAAAGAGAGAGAATAAAGAGAGGGAATAAAGAGAGAGAATAAAGAGAGAGAATAAAGAGAGAGAATAAAGAGAGAGGGAATAAAGAGAGAGGGAATAGAGAGAGGGAATAAAGAGAGGGAATAAAGAGAGAGGGAATAAAGAGAGAGGGAATAAAGAGAGAGGGAATAAAGAGAGGGAATAAAGAGAGAGGGAATAAAGAGAGAGGGAATAGAGAGAGGGAATAAAGAGAGGGAATAAAGAGAGAGGGAATAAAGAGAGAGGGAATAAAGAGAGAGGGAATAAAGAGAGAGGGAATAAAGAGAGGGAATAAAGAGAGGGAATAGAGAGAGGGAATAAAGAGAGAGGGAATAAAGAGAGAGGGAATAGAGAGAGGGAATAAAGAGAGGGAATAAAGAGAGAGGGAATAAAGAGAGAGGGAATAGAGAGAGGGAATAAAGAGAGGGAATAAAGAGAGAGGGAATAAAGAGAGAGGGAATAAAGAGAGGGAATAAAGAGAGAGGGAATAAAGAGAGAGGGAATAAAGAGAGGGAATAAAGAGAGAGGGAATAAAGAGAGAGGGAATAAAGAGAGAGGGAATAAACGGATAAAAAGTAATTCCTGTGGAACAAAAATTGCATTTGTTAAAAAAAAAAAAAAAAAAAAAAGAACAGAATGTAATATTTAAGCAACGTTCATTAACCTTCCGGCAAACAGAGTTATATAATTATCAGACCAGGTTTGTGATTGGCTGATACGGTTGACCTTAAGCTCCGCCCACGTTGCCCAGAACACCCTGAACCATCACCATCAGGAATTAAAGCCACAGAAAAGGAAGAAAAACACGACTGGTTTTCAGTTTTTCTAAAAAATATTTTAATGCACCATTAATAAAGGATCCAACGCATTAATACAAGAGAAATATTGCAAATAATATTAAAATACATCAAATAAAAAAAACAAAAACAAAAAACAAATAAGATAAGTGAACGTTATGTACAATTTCTTTTGTGGCGATGGGGAAAGTAGGAAAAGGAAGAACATATTTACAGAGCGGAACCAGTGCGTTTCTACGAGAAACAAACACCTCTACAATATTTACACACTTCAATTGTTGACCTTTTTTTCGCTTTTTTTTGTTTTTAATGCGCAAGTCTGTACTGATATTTATATATATACACACACACACACACACACACACATTAACATGGTGTCCTTACGAAGAAGTCGAAGTCGCTGAGCGCCGTGTTGTGGGGGGAAAAAAAAGTGGGAGGAGTTTCAATCTGCAGGACCGAAGTGATGTAAAAAGTTCTGAAATGCTGATATGATAAACCATGTGAGGATGAAAACAACCATCCAGAAACACTCCATCATTATTATTATTAAATTCTTTTGTAGTCTCAATACAAAGAGAACCTTTTCTTTTTCCCCAGACTGCAGTAAAGTTCGTTAGCGAGCAGCGGATTCCACCGCCTTAAATATTTACACATTGCACGTCACGTCATGCGGCAGACTGAAACATTTACTGGTTTAAGTAACTTTGATGATCGTTTTTGATTAGCAGCTAGCTAGAGTTAGCAGCTAGCTGAAGACGCGTTACGATTTACTAGCTAGCATTAGCTACGACAACGGCACAATGCCGAGCTGTGTGATTAGCTACGATCACTTTGAGGGGGAAAAATATCAAATAGCGTTAAACCGAACTAAGCTGAGAGAGAGAGATATATACGAAGTTTAGGGAAATAACGTAAAAGTACAGACAGACGCAAGAAGAGACGGTGAGTTTGTTTTACAGTGCAGACAAAAATGTATTTGTGTTAAATAAACTGCGAGACGGAGTTTAACGCGCTACGATTGAGGAATGTGTCATGTGTGACATTAAATGTTAACTACAGGACCTGGATGAAACACTGTGTCGCTACAGGAACGTTCCTTTCACAGCTTAGTTTATTGTCTGCGATTATTTAAAAGCGGCCAGGATTGGGAGACAAATAAGTCTATATAATAATAATAATAATAATAATAATAATAATAATAATAATAATGGAGTGTCTTCCTGCCTGGATTGAAAAGAAGCGCCACGTTGTTCTGAAACGGTTGAGGGTGCCAATATTTTTGCACGAGTCACGAGGAAGGAGGATTGTGCGCATTAGAAAAATTACAATACTGGAAAAACAGATCGTTGCTTAAAAAAAAAAAGTTTAAATATGATCCACCAATCAGAGCTCAGGGAGGGGGAAAAAAAATCGTAGGAAACGCCGTTGCTATGGAGACACACTGTGGGCGTGTCATGTCAATTAACTATATAAAATGAAAACATTCACGCTGTGGTGTTTACTCCCGAGACACGTTACCCATAATGCTGTGTGCCTGTCCTGCAGTGGAGGAGGGGGGAGGAGGAGGGGGGAGGAGGGGGGCGGGGCTTTAGTTGAGGGTTCCTCGACAGTTCTCCGTTCCGCAC
>NC_071256.1:39116469-39123969 GCF_023375685.1 Ictalurus furcatus
ATGTTTTACGTGTTTAATCACAATCTAATTCTACACAAGTCTACAGAAACGTCCCGAAACATCAGCTGAAACAGGAACGGCCTGTCACTAGGGGGCGGTATCGCGCCGACAACGCCAGGCTGCGTGAGAAGAAATATTAAATGCGACATTAAAAACAATCCCAGAACGTAAACGGATTCAGTTCTGTGGTATAAACGAGCGTTTTATATCCAGTGAAGTTGATTATTTTCCTCTAACTGCACGCCCCCAGAGTGTTTTATTCCTCTTACACCGCAGCAATTCACCAAGTACAACTTTCTATTTGTTAAACCACGCCACGTCATACCGAATCAATCGAGAGTCACGTGTAACGTCTGCGTTTTATTAACCCGTCTACAGCCACGGAGTCCCTGTGAACGAGCTGTTGCTAAGGAAACGATAACGTCTCAGAACGAGTGCGTCAGAGCTGCCGTGGTAATTCATTAACATTCGAATGCATTTAAATTTAAATTGAAAACGCATTTTGATTGTTCCGCGGGCGTTTCCATAGCAACAGCTCGTTCACAGGGACTCGTCAGGCGGTTGGCTAATAATTGTGTAACGGATTAAACACAAACGAAACGAGAAGACGCTCTAGGACGTCAGCGTGTGAAAAGGATATTAGTGTGAGGGACCCAGTGCGTGTCGTTGAGCCAGTCCGTGCTGTGGTCGTCCTGCAGCAGCTTCTCGTACGTGACCTTCAGCAGACGCATGTCCTCCTGGTCCAGCCCGGTGTTCCAGATGTCGTACAGGATGGTCATCTGTTCGAACTCGCTGCGAAGCTTGTACGAGCACAGCATGGCTGCCGGGAGAGTGGGCGGGGCCAGGCTTGGCTTCCTCTGGGTGGACGGCGTGACTCCGGCTTCCTGCAGGAAGAGACGCTCGCTTTTCCTCACCTCCTCGCGCTCGAACCCGAGGCGCTCGTCCGCGCCGAAGTCGGAGTCAGCCGTATCGGAGCTGGAGCTGGACAGGTCGGCCGTCTCCAGCTGCTCCACGTCCACGTCCTCCTCCGGGGTGAAGTCCTGACAGCAGAGACGCGACACGGAGGGGTTACAATCAGCGCCTGTTCTTACAATCCAACGTTTACAACAATTAACTTTTGTCAATCTCCCTAAAGAAATAGTTCTGTGCGATATCTACGACACTAACAAACCAATAAATAACGCCGAATAAATTCTCAACGTGTCACCTAAAAACACATTCGAGGTCCATAATCACGTTATTAAACTCTTTATGTAGCAACAACTGCAGTAATATACTTTTTAATATTCCCCATATTTGATATTCAAGAGGCGGGGCTTAAGAGGGCGAAGTCATCCCAAGTGCACAGAGAGGAAATAAGCGACTCTGCTGAAGTTTTGTTGGAGTTTATAGCGGACAGGAAGTCCCACGTGTCCTAAAGCACATCAGTAACGCGTGTGCGACGTCGCTGACATCCGTTGTGTGTCGAAAGGAAAGAAATAAACAGACAGCCGGGGCTGGTGCACGCTGAACTGTGTAAGAGACGGGTTTCTGTGCTGCATGTGTGGATGCTACTGTAGCGACAGGAAAAGGAAAGACACGTCATTGTAAATGTGTACGCTTTGTCGCAATGAAAAAAATCTCAGGAAAATGGAGAAATAGCCGCTATAGCATCGCTCACAACTGAAGCGGATGTTTAGAGATTATTCAACCACGTTATTTCACAAACCCGGTGTCAAAACAAGGCACAGACTCACCGTACACACCTCTAACTTCCCTTTCCTCTGCTTCCTGCCATGTTCCTGCTTCTGCCGTTTAGCCGGCTGCAGCTCCACGTTCTCCTTGTCTTTCCGAGTCCTCTTTTTACTCTTCCCTTTCTCCAGGGATTCCTCCTTCTTGAACGAGCCCCTGCGTTTGAGCGCCTGCGCCTCGGTCGAATCTCCGGCCTCGTCCCCGACCAGCCCCAGGCTGTAGAGCACGGGCGTGTCCGTCTGAGCGTCTCCGATGACCTCCTCCGGAGCCTCCTGGACACAGTGCTGGTGGAAGTCTGTGGGGAGCAACACCGCGGCGTCCTGTCTGGTCCGCTTCTGTCCAGCGGAGGACGCGGGTGACAGCGGAGGAAGAAGGAAGGCGGCGGGTTTGGAGTAATTGTGCTCCTGGAAGACGAGAATTCCGGCCGGGTCCAACGGGAAAAGCCGTGCTTCTTCGTCCTCCTCCAGTTTGTGCTCTTCGGCTTCGTCTGACGTCTCAGTCTCCTCCGAGTCGACGTCTTCGTCCGCGTCCATCTCGGCTGCCACGTGGGCCAGCACGGAGAGGTCGGGCGTAGACGCGGAAGCTAGCTGCAGCAAACTGGATGCGCCGAGCTGCTCCCTGAGCTTCAGTCTCTGCTCCAGAAGCTCCTCTTCGTCGTACTCGTCGTACTCATCCTCCTCCAGCAGTGAGGGCGCAGACGGAGCTGACAGGTTGACAGTTCGAGGCCTGCCGCGAGGACGCCCTTTCTGATTGGGCGTGGCTGGGATGGGGGCGGGCTCTTCGTAGGCCACCCGGACCAGAGAGGCGTGGTCCAGCGGAAGGTTCTGGACCGTGAGACAGACGGGAGTGGGAGGGGTTCTGGGAGATTCCTTGCCACGTCTGGAAGGAGATTTGGTGGGGGTCGTCGTCATCTGTGGGGACGGAGAACGTTTCCTGGGTTCCTCCGGACGCAGTGAGCGCACAGGAGGAGGGACTGTAAGAACTGAGGTGGGCGAGGCCGAAGGGGGTGTGGCTTTGGTCGGGCGCGATGCGAAAGGGCGGAGCATGGGCGCAGGTTTGGAGGGCGTGGTCGGCGCGAGGGCGGAGGCCGACGATGAAACGAGCTGCTCCGGTGGTTGTGATTTGACCGGAGAGAGCAGGAGGGACGGAGAAGCGGCGGAGGAGGGAGATGGAGGTGCTGCGGGGACGTGGATGGAGGGTTTGGATTCGCTCTCCTCTGTGGAGAAGGACACGGTCTTGCGGCGCTTCTTCAGAGGAGGCAGGATGGGAGAGGACGGGCGAGGACAAGGAGGAGACGGCGGCCGGTGATCTACAGACACAGCAGGGGCCATCTTGTCTTCTAAAATAAATATTTTAAAAACACAAGCAGTCACAAACCAAAGAAAGTGCAAACGGTCATGTTTTAACCGCGTTTACTTAGAGCTGTATTCTGATTAAAAGTTGGGCGCTGACCTTGTTTGACCTCCGCAGCAGCCGCCGCGTGCGACTCTCCGACGCTCGTCTTTTCCCTGTGACCAAAAACAGAAAAACAAACACCTTGATAAAACGAAACCCGTTTCCTCCCTCGGCTCTAATCAGGCGCCGAGACGTTAAACTACTACGCACTTCTCCATGGCAACGCTGTCCATCGTCGACTCGTCCATGGTGTCCAGGGCCTCGCTCTCGTCCGCCTGCTCCAGCTCCTCTTCATCTTCCTCATCTGAGGACGACGACGACGACGAGGAGGAGGAGGAAGAGGACGACGACAAGCTTTCGGACGAAGAGGAGAGGCTCTCGTCGTCGCTGTCCGCGCTGAGGGCTTCGTCTGGGCCGACAAATATAAATACCAAGAATAAAACGTTTACACTTAAATAAATTATAAACAGTTCATAAAGTGTGAATGAGTAAAACCGGAACGCTGCTCACCCTCGGACTCTTTCTCGCTGTCGTCTTCATCCTCGTCCTGAACGACATTAACGAGATATTAATAACAGCACATTAACACTTGTTCAGCCTTCAGAACATCACCAAACAAACAAACAAACAACCGATGGAACTGATCTCCAATGCTTCTGATAGACAAACCACCCGAGTTCCAATCACACACACAGAGCGTCGCTGCCACCTACTGTTCACGCCGTGCAATGACGCCAAACACCACTGAGCTGTTCTCTCAAAGATTCTCTCCAAGTTTCATTTAAACTATACTATACGATACGATACAACCAAAAGTATGCACACCCCTAACCATCACACACCCACAAGCGGTTCTTCCCCAAACACACAAAAGTTTCCCTTCAACTGGAACCAAGAGGCCCAGACGGGTGAATGAAAATGCAACTGAATCTTTAACAATCATCCATCCGTCGCTCCCAGACAGACGTCTCGCACGAGCGCGCAAACACACCTTTTCAGAAGATGACTCATCGGACGTCTCCTCTCCTTCGCTGTCCAGGTCGTAAGGTTTACGCGGCTTGGGTCTTTTCCTCCTCTGCACCGCATCTCTCTCGGCTGTTCGGGTCTCCTCCGGCCGGCTAGTGCTGTCCGACACCTTACTCTGGTACGAGTCTGAGAGCGCGCACACACACACACACACCATGAAGACAGTTTAAACAGTTCTAACAGTGTGTAGTCATGTAGGAGAACAACTATCTAGGCTTTTAAAGCTCCAATAAGAAACGTTAAGGCTAGTGACGTTCATATAAATAAGAATATTGGTGACAGAACGCACAAACGCTTTGCGCGATGAAATCTACGCTTGGGAATTTAACCGCAACGGTGATAACTGCGAGTCTGTATAAAGCCTGAATATTTCACCTTCATCCTCCTCGTCTGGCGGAGTCGAAGGTCTGACTCGTTTCAGAGACACGTCCTCTGCCAGCTCCTGAGGCTCTTTCCTTTTCACCTGCGAAATAACAAACGTCACAGTTAACACAGGTGTGGCGCAAACCTCAGACGGCTTTTCCATTTCTATAAAGCGAAGGCTAAAGCTAGACAGCGTGTATACGTATCTGTATCTGACGCGTACACGTCTATACGTCAGGTGAGATACGGCAGGTACCTTGAAGGAAGGCAGACGCAGAGCCCCGCGCAGGGAGAACCCTTCCATGCCGCCGCTCTTGGCCCAGTCCACCAGAGACATTAACGGCTCGCGTGGCCGGCTGCTCGTCTTCTCTTCCTTCTTCTCCTCGTCCCGCACCGCCGACACGCCCCTCATCGCCGTCTGGAACGGCTGAGAGGGAAAGAAGAAGGAGAAGGAAAAAAAAAAAACCCTCATTCACAGTGGATCAAAGCA
Source organism: Ictalurus furcatus (assembly GCF_023375685.1). Classification (NCBI taxonomy): domain Eukaryota; kingdom Metazoa; phylum Chordata; class Actinopteri; order Siluriformes; family Ictaluridae; genus Ictalurus; species Ictalurus furcatus. Next base: position 39,121,475 of record NC_071256.1, read on the forward strand.
GACGTGTACAAACTACGCGTACCCATAATGCACTGCTCGGTCTGGAGATGATGTGTAACTTTGCATACTGAGTAGTGTATGTAAATTCTCACTGTGGGCGTGGCTAAATATAAATCAGCTGCACAGAGCTCGCACAGAGCTGAAAAGAACAAAATGCCGACTAAACAGTCAGAGCGCATCAACTACAGTACACACACTGACTCCTCCTCCTCTTATAGGGCGCCATTACTTTTGTCCTAATTGAACCGCTAGTCTCGTTTGTCTTAATTTAATGATCTGAGAGCTGACCAGCTTTTCCTGCGAAGGATTTAGGAATAAATTCTCACCTTGGCCTTCCTCTCTTTACGTTCCCACCACTCGTCGAAGGTTCCGAAGGCGACGTTCTCCACCATCTTGCGGTTCAGGTCCCTCTGCATGATGTTCTTCATCTCGTCGATGAGCGCGGAGAGAACCAGCTGCACCGTGGCCTCGTGAGGGTTCTGACCCATCATGGGCATGGGGTACTGCTCGCCGTCTACGCCCGGCACGGCGCCGTAATTCGGGGGTGGGTAGTGCGAGGGGTAGTGCTGGGGCAGGACGTGGGGAGGCCACGGGGAGTGAGGGGGCGGAGGCATGGCGTGGGGGTGGTGAGGGGGCAGCTGAGGGTCCGGGTACGGGTAGGAAGGCATGTGAGGAGGCATGTAGCGGTGGTCCTGGTCGTAGTGGTTCCCTCCAGATCCGTCTTGGTCCATGTAGGGGTGGTGGGTGTGTGGCGCGTGCGGGGGAGGGGGCAGAGAGTGGAGATGGTAAGAGGGCGGGTACTCTGAGCCGGGCGTGTGCTTTTCCCGCAGCTGGTGCAGACGGCTGAGCATGTGCGCCTGCATCTGGAAGGACGTGCCGGCGTACTGGCTCATCAGCTCCACGGAGCTGGCGTAGTCATACAGGTGGGGGGGCATGGGGTACTCCGGGTGGAGCTCCATGTGAGGCAGGGGAGGGGGAACGCCCGGGGGAGGAGGAGGTGGGGGCTGGAGAGAAAAGCCAGGCGGGGGAGGAGGGGGCAGGTGGGGAGGGTAGGAGGCCATGTGAGGGAGCGGCATGGAGGTGCCGAAGTGCTGCGTGCTGTCCGGGGGCGAGCCGGACGAGGGGTCGGCGTTCTGAGAGGGCAGGGCCGACTGAGACGACGGGGCAGGGGAGGATGACGACGAGGCGTGGTGCTGCGTCACCGTAGCGATGCTACCGCCGCCGCCCACACCGCCGTCGTCTTCGTCGGAGATTTCCATGTCTTCTCCAGAGGAGTGAGGGGACGGCTGGAACGACAGGAGGTGGAGACGATGAGGGAAAAAAAGCCTCGTTAAATACGGATACAGCATATCTGCAGCCATCAGCGCTTCAAATTTAATATTCTTTAATACCATATTCAAGACATTTACAAAAAAATGTAATACCTGCACTTCACTTCAGTCACGCTACACCATACATCAGCTATAACGGACTGTGTTTGTGTAGATACGTCCCTTTCTGGGTTTAATAAACTATAGCAGGGTAAACACCTGTACAGGTAGGTGGGAGAACAGAACAAATATCCTCTTCACATTACCATTTACTAACACTGGAATATAATCCAGTATTTCCTTCCCGTGACCTTCCAACAGAGCAAATAAACTAGACAGGGACTACGGCAGACAGAAGAGGAAAAGATGTGGAATTTACCATCACTCCCCCAGCAGCTGTATTAGAAACCAACCCCCCCTCAGCAGCTGTATTAGAAACCAACCCCCCCTCAGCAGCTGTATTAGAAACCAACCCCCCCTCAGCAGCTGTATTAGAAACCAACCCCCCCTCAGCAGCTGTATTAGAAACCAACCCCCCCTCAGCAGCTGTATTAGAAACCAACCCCCCCTCAGCAGCTGTATTAGAAACCTACCCCCCCTCAGCAGCTGTATTAGAAACCAACCCCCCCCAGCAGCTGTATTCGAAACCTACCCCCCCTCAGCAGCTGTATTAGAAACCAACCCCCCCCCCAGCAGCTGTATTCGAAACCAACCCCCCCTCAGCAGCTGTATTAGAAACCAACCCCCCTCAGCAGCTGTATTAGAAACCTACCCCCCCTCAGCAGCTGTATTAGAAACCAACCCCCCCTCAGCAGCTGTATTAGAAACCAACCCCCCCTCAGCAGCTGTATTCGAAACCAACCCCGCCTCAGCAGCTGTATTCGAAACCAACCCCGCCTCAGCAGCTGTATTAGAAACCAACCCCCCCTCAGCAGCTGTATTAGAAACCTACCCCGCCTCAGCAGCTGTATTCGAAACCAACCCCCCCTCAGCAGCTGTATTAGAAACCAACCCCCCCTCAGCAGCTGTATTCGAAACCAACCCCCCCTCAGCAGCTGTATTAGAAACCAACCCCCCCTCAGCAGCTGTATTAGAAACCTACCCCCCCTCAGCAGCTGTATTAGAAACCAACCCCCCCTCAGCAGCTGTATTAGAAACCAACCCCCCCTCAGCAGCTGTATTAGA
>NC_071256.1:39128969-39191469 GCF_023375685.1 Ictalurus furcatus
AGGGTTCGAGTACAAACTCCCACATGCTCAAACACTGAAGAGGGAAAAAAAAAATGGAGGGCGTGTACTCACGGTGTCGGGCTGCGCCGGAGCTGGAGCCTGAAACTTCTCGCTCAAGGCTTTTCCTCCTGTGGGTACAGTCTGAGGGGTGTACGATCCGCTAACGATCAGGTCGTAATACTTCATCCTCTGCTGGCCTGCACACACACACACACACACACACGTTATATTTACTTCCTGTTCTCACGTACGTTACAGCAGCTATAAACAGTCGTTCTGTCTCCAGTCTCTTCAGTGTAAACGTCTCCGTCCTGGAGCACATGTCGGAAAACTTCAGGTTACAGCGTTAACCTCTGACTGTTACAAAGCGCTGACACTGGAGACTCCTTCCTTAAACGTTATGTAAAAAAAAAATAAATGGATGTCAGCTTGCTTCCAGAAAACTTCGACAACCACCGTTACTATAGAAACGAAAACGTGTTGCAGTACAGTCAGAGCTCCTGTAGGAGAAAACGAATCAATACCTTCTGACCAATCAGAGTTGAGAACGCAGCGGCGGCGGCGCAGCGTGGAGTAAATAAAACCATTTGCAGAACATAACCTGACAGTTTCATAACCTTATAATGATAAAAAAAAATATTTATTTGCATTTTGTTTCCGTTAAAACTTTCCGCTCTGGTTCTAGTTTCGTACTGATTCCCTTTTTAACGCCACAGAGTGTGATGCTTCTGAAACTCCACACACACACACACACACACACACACACACACACACCTTTGATGTCGAGCTGTGCGTGGACGATGTTGCCCATGACGGAGGTGTTGTGCAGGTGCTTGACTGTGTCTTTGGCCCCTCTGGTGCTGGTGAACAGGACGCGTGCCAAGCCCAGGTGCTTGCGGGTCTTGGGGTGGAACAGGATCTCCATTTCCTCCACCTCGCCGAACTTCGTGCACATCTCTAAAAGGAAGGGCTCTTTGATGTTGTCATTCAGCCGAGCGAACGTCACCTCCTTCAGCGGGATGGGGCCCACGTAGTACTCGTCCAACTGTCGGGCGAGAGGTTACCAAAAGGTCAGAAAGGAGGCGCTCAGGAAGCGCTCGTTTAAATCCCGAAAACAAACCTGAACTTTACCAGCCCTGATCTTCTAAAAACCACACAGTGAAGAAATCAGCTCCAAAGCAAGACCTCGTTTACACAGAGCCGATAATAAATAAATAAATATATATATACACACATATATACACACACAGTGGGTCAAAAGTTTGTGGACACGCGACTGAAATGTTTCATGATGTTAAAAACCTTTTGATCTGAAGGTGTGAGATTAAATGTGTGAAATCGGTGTCGCAGACAAAAATATAATCGAGCAATAACATTCATTTCTTTCATTAGATAATGAACATTTTATTTACAAAGAAGTATTATTTTAAACGGACGACTCGGTGAAATACTGTGAAAAGCAGGAGATAAGTGTGCAGGGTTAGGGTGGGAACTCCTTTAATACTCTTTAAAAATCAGCAGAGAAATTCCTCAAGAAATCGGGGGAGAACACGCCAAGAATACATTTCTGGAAATTCTCTGCGAAAAGGGTGTCGACTCTGAAAATGCTCAAATATTTAGATTTATTTTATTTTATCGTGACATAATTCCCATAGTTCCATTTGTGTTCCTCCAGAGATTTGATGACTTTATTATTATTCTAAAATGTGCGTGTGTGGGGGGGGGATAAATAAATAAATAAATAAAGAGTGAGTGTGTAAACATTTGATCGGTAGTGTGTATAAATAACCGGTTTTAAATGTTTCCTGTGTCTCGCATCCACCCTTTATTTTCTCAAAGCTGCAGAACATGAGTTAAATTCAGCGGCTCTTCGGTTCACCTCCACAAAAAGAAATGAACAAATAAAAACACGCCACGTCCGATTCATTTCCGGCACCGAGTCGATTCAGAGTCGATTCACTCCGAACCCGAACTCTCGGACCCGATGCAGAACGCACCAGGGTTCTGATCAAACACCCAACATCTAAAAACATACAAATGATTCAGATCTTCGTGGAATACGTCAGCGAGGAGGTGAAATCCTTTATTCCGACAGGAGCGAGCATGAGGACTCACCTTAAATTTGGGCAGAGGAAGTGACATCTCCGTGTGTCTGGACCAGATCCGCCGAGGTCGGGGGTCACGTAACTCCCCCACAGGAGGAAACCCTGAGTCCTGAGGACCAGCAAACACAAACCCGCATTAAACTTCTTATCCTATTACAAATAGGAACATAAATATATAAACGTATATACTCGATGATTCGTTTTATATTCTTTAATCCAGACCCGTGTAACATTTCCCAAAAATGTTCTTCACGCTCTCACAAAACGTAATGACTTCCACCCGCCTTTAAGTAAACGTCCCCTCGCTTTTTATTCTGTTAACAAGCAGGTGATGAACTCTGTTCCTCAGATTAACTCACGTTACCTGCTGTGTGCTAGATTAAATCCCAAAACACACAGCGTTCATGAGTAATACATTTCACACACTCTTTTAAGCGTGTCGTGTGTGTGTGCACTCAGAAATAGTCCTCGACACGCTCACACACTCTTCCTAAAGGTGTGTTTTCTCAGCGTCAGGTGTGTAAAGCGGTGCAGAGCTCGTACCGGGACGCTGAAGTGAATCCCGTCGTATCTGTAGATCTTCTGAGCGACCCTGCGGATGGCCGGGTCCTGTACCAGTTTGTAGCTCTTCCATTGCAGGCTGAGAGTTCGCTGGGTGTCCGCCCCGCCGTCTGGATCCATGCTATTACTGCGCACACACACACACACACACACACACAGAGGGAAGAAGAGCTGCAGTTAGCCCGACACATCAACGTCCAAGATTTATTTTATAAAGAAAACACAGAGTTTAAACTTCTCTTAAGGACACGTCAGTCTGTTCTCCACCTCCTACATTACCCACAATGCCGTTCCGATCTCTACGCAAACTAAGTGATGCGGCAGCGCTTTAGTCTGCCCACACTCCAACAGCTTTCAGACCAACACCATCGCTCGTCATCGAGCGCATCACTAACTCTGAGCGGGAGAGCACGGGCTCTTACGTACCGACGCGTAATTCCACATCGGCCCGAAGGAGCGGCGTCCCGACAAACTCCCCCGAAAAGAGGAGTCACACGAACTCCGCCCACTTCCACGTGAACGTTTATTCTCGGCTGGAAAAGGGAAGAGCGCACGAGGACGTGCCGCCAAAAACACGTCCCGAGTTTACTGCTAACGAGACGCTACTGTAGAGTAAGCCACACCCACTTTGGGTGGAGTTATACACACTAGAAAGCATTTAACTGGACGAACACAGCACGGGTACAGTATGTCATGAGTGGGAGGAAAACACTGTTTATCTAGAAGTGATGAACTATAAAATTAAAAGTATTTTTTGTAGATATTATCCTGTTGGGGTTTGTAATGATTGAAGTGTTCATAATAATAATAACAACAACAACAATAATACTAATTATTGACTTATTTCCCTGAATTTAAAAATCCTAAACCACATACAATAAAAAGCTCAAATTAGAACAGACCCCAAAATGTGCAGCAGTGTTGTTTTGTTTGTTTGTTTGTTTATGTCGCGCGCGCTGTCAACAATAACAGTTACCTCCATTGCTACATAGCAAGTGTTACTCAACCCAGCAACCGGTTTATTAACTTAAACATCACGTGACCCTGTAAAGATAAACTTTAACTCTTTAGTAAATATTAAACACACAAACTAACCTTAACCAAGTGAACTAACTAACTAATAACTAAAACACTGACCACTAGCTAGCACTGTTAGCTCACTGTCACTAGGACAAAGTGACAAGACATAAGAGATACAAGACATAACTGGGGGTTTTTGCCAAATATATTATTTTGTGAAGTTAACACCGTTATGTTGTTTTTTTGTTATTTTTATTATTTTTTTTTAAAGAAAACTAAATACAACAGACTCGGTTTAGCCGCTTTAGCTCACCTCTCTTACCTCAGAGGGTTTAAATAATAAAACATTTTTCACTTCTGTGAAGTAAATCCAGTTAATTTTGGTCGATAAACTGCTCCGACGGAATAAAATCATCTTGTAATGGATTTGTGTGTAAAAGTGTGTAAAAGTAAAAGGACTCAGTCAGAGGAACAAAATTAGCACGATGCTAACAACACTACACGCGCTAAACTGCTAGCCTGGCTCCATATTTAAAAAATACGTATTGTATATATTTCAGTTTATAAAATCAAATTAAACAAAGCGGTGTGTGATGAATCAAATTCAGCACTATTTAACGCCCCACGTTAATGTTATATATTATATTATTAGCAACGTATATATCATATCGCACTGTGTGTGTACATATAAATATATATATAAATATATACATATGAATTAAAGCGTTGTGTGTGATATGCAGTTATGACTATAAAAACATACCTCTCATTTAACTTCATCAGCGCTCCGTCTTTTAATCTTATTCGACTAAAATAAAAATAAAAGATGATATTATATACTAGCGCTCTGAGCGTTGTTAGCTAACTCTGCTAGCACGCTAGCATTAAGGCCTACACTCCGCTCCCTCGGCCGGGAAAAAAAAACTAAATCCTACAGCGCTAAATAAATTGCTCAATTTCCACATTCTCAGATCTAAAGTCGCATCTCAGAAAGCGTCGCTTGAGTTCCGGTGCAAAACCGAACCCTCACGAACCCGTACATTTCACCTCCGAGCGGCGTTGTGTGAAAAAACAGTGAATAATACAGAAAGCCGCCATGGCGTAACTACTAACCTGTACACCTCGCCTGTCCGCCATTACAGTCTGTCTCACAACACCACACTGCTCATTCACAGCCGCACTTTCCACACGGGCCAGGGCCAGGATTCGCCAACAACTAGTAACAGCGATTCATAAACAAGACAAATATATGGCACAAAGAAATCATCACACTTTCCTTAATTCGTTTCATTACAATATCTACTCGAATTAATTAGAGCGGATAAAGATTTTTTGAAAAGTTTTTTTTTTCATTTAGTCGCCCGCAATGAGAATTTAACATGCGAATCTGCTGTTATGGATGCTAAAACGTCATCATAGTGTCAGGCAACGGAGCTGTTAGACTGGGCCAAGTTCAACTTCAACGTCCACCACCACCAAACCCCTCCAACTCCAACAACACCAACACCACCACCACCAATAATAATGGTAATAATAATAATAATAATAATAATTATTATTATAAATTAGCCTACATTAGTTTATATAGCACCAACCAATCACATTACATAGAACAGGTATACAATTTGTTCATTTAATTATATTTTAAACACAACAACAACAATAATAATAATGGCAGTGTAGTTTTTTATTTGTAATTATTTTATTTCTGATCTTGCTGATCAAAAAAGGTATTTCTGGTATAAATCAGTTCATTCAGCCTGCAGGTGATATCAGTGGTTTATTGAATTAAACTTTAATTCATGAAGAATTCCTCTGAATTCTGCTGTAACAGTGTTAATGGACTGAAATGTGGTTTTGCTGCTCCTGATTATTCTTTATTTATATATATATATATATAAATATAAAAGAGGTTAAAATGTGCCGTGTCAGTTTTGTGTGATTATTAAAACTTGTGCGATGTGGCGAGTGGAAAGCCACCGAGGTCAAAAATGTTCAGATTGGCCCTGAAATCGAAACTCTTCTGAGAAAAGAGGTCCATCTGTCATTTGTCTCTCTCACTCTCTCTAAAAAACCCTACAGACTAACTGTATATATTGTTATGGATCCAGGGTCTGATTATAATAGAATACCAGGCACAACACACCTTTTAATGCACGTCAGCGTAGTTTGTTTCGACCTCACACCCATCATTTTGCATCTTACTCCTCGGCAGATGATAACAGCAAAAAATGCGTCCACAGAGTCATGAAACAATCTTTATAAAACATGTTATAAAAATCAAAGACATGTTCATGTTCAGCGATCGTCTGTTCATCACGGACTGTTTCACTGAACAGTTCTCCAGCAAGACTCCGTTTATCTGGAGGATGGAACCTGAGGAACGTCCCTGTAATCGATTCAGAATACAGAACACATGCATAAGTCACCAAAATACTGAAACGTTAGCGATACTGACTCAACACACCTTTATTCAGCAGTACTGAGCACCAGAGCACACTTAACCCTCCTCCTGAAATGTCCCCTAGCAGTAATTTATCAATAGATGGAAGTACAGTGCTGTGAAAAAGTATTTACCCCATCCTCATTTCTTCTGTTTTTGTCTCTCCTTCTAAATAGTTTTAGATCTTCAAAACAAAATACAACATGAAACAAAGGCAACCTGAGTGAACACACGATATGGTTTTATTTATTTGCTTATTTATTTATTATTGAAGCACAGAAATGTTATCCAACACCTGTTATCTATGTGAAAAACTAATTGCCCCCTTAAACTTAATCTGGTTGTGCCACCTTTAGCAGCAATAACTGCAACCAAGCACCTCTGATATCTGGAGATCAGACTTTCACTCTACAGCTGCAGTGAAGGAGATTTAATAGTATTAACACACAGATCTTTAGTAAATCTCTATAAACACTCTGACCACAAAACAGTTTTTACACTTTTATTACTGACATCAAACTGAAACAAAACTCAGTAACTGGTTCAAACAGCAACACAAAATCCTTAATTTAGATGAATTTTATTTCAAATGAAAATGAAGTCCAGTCTACAGGAGGACGAGATTAAAGCGTGACGCGCAGCACCATCACGCCGTGCTCCCACTTTATAAAACACTTCTATAAAAACAAAAACTGATTTTTATTCCTCCGCTCAGATCCGGATTCTTTTTTCAATTGTGTAATAAATATACCTGTGCCGAGTCACGTGACTCGTCGCCGGAAAATTCAAAATCAGGCGGCGCGAGTTTGGATTTCTCACAGGTCAGAGTTCACGTAGATAAAGTGGCAGTGCAGCGACGGGAAAAGGAAGCGCTGACGGAAGCGTATGCCTCTCTCACATCCCGGATCGCTGCAGTGACGGAACAAAATCTCAAATGCCGCGACTAAACATTAAACACTACGCAAATAACTTACGTTAAATAGATCAATACACGTCCGAGAGAAAATAAATGTTTCAAACAATGCAGAACAGTAAAATCCTTTACAGGTGAAGCTCGGACCCGGGTCGGTTCGGTTCAAACGCTAAACAGAAATCTCAAATTTAATGCAAGAAAGAAAGTCCGAGTATAAAGCCTTGTTCAGGCGGGATTAGATTTATTCATCTCCAAAGCTTCCGCCGTGTTATGTGACAGGTGTAGGAGTATGAGATAAGGAAGAGCCCAGATGTCAGAACAGCTGTCTCTGCAGGTAAAAACTAACAGGGTTTAAACAGGATGTAAGAACCATGATTCTGGTCCCAGGTCGGAGTCAGAACGCAGCGTGTCAGTATGGCCGCTCTCTGCGCTCGTGTCTGTGATCGCTCCTGAGAAACACCACACACACACACACACACACACACACACACACACACACTCAGAACCTGTGCTCATGAATTTTAATCAAAGTGCAAAGCTTTTTATTCCTAAAATCCTCTTAAAATATCTTGTAGCTTAATTGATTTATTTAAAAAGATGCTCCGCCCCCTCCCTGCTACAGATTTGTTTAGTTTAACGGTATAAATATATCCAGATTACCGTGAGTCCATCTTGCCGGGGCCAGCGCCGGCACCGTATCCTCCTCGGTCTCCTCCATGGCCGCGGAACCCACCGCGATCAAACCCGCCCCTTCCACGCTCACGCTCTCCACCGAACCCACCTGACAAACAAACCGACACGTTGCAACATTATTCATGTTTAGAAACATAACATGCTCATCATCATACAAACCCTTTCCTTGTTAACCCTTAAAAAGACATCTTAAAGCCGCGGTTTCTAACATTTACAGCCCCCTCCATCTCTCTCTCTCGCTCCCCTGTAATGTGACCAGCAAACCAGACAAACCTATCTCTTCCCCATAACTGACTCCGCCCTCTCTGCTGAACTACAGATGCCCTCGCCTCAGCAGTCATGCTTTAAAGAGGCGGGGCTAAGCAGCTCTGTTCCACATGTGGGCGGAGCTAACTGATAAGACAAACCCATTTGCTAGGGTACTGCAAATCTACAGTAATGCATCATTATAATTATAGTGATTATAATTATCATAATAATAATAATTAGTAGCACATCATTTCCTTTTAAAGACACACAATTATAAATAATGTCAAAATTAATGTTAATGCTTTCCGAACCCAGGCTTGGTTTTGATTAAGATACCGCTTTTGGAAATTGTTTATTTTCATGCTTTCCCTCTTAACTGCTCCCATGCGGTTTACTAACGTCACATTACTGACGTAATCTTAGGTAAAAGTTGCCTCGTTAAGGAACAAAAGACACCATAAAACGATCACTTGAGGGGTTTTTGACCGTCGTTAGCGCCGTTACAAAGCAGGGGTCAGCTTTAGTGTGTGTAAACAAATTAAAACAAGAGTGCTAGTATAACAGTTTAAAAATACTCTATAGCCTAAGAAAGAAAAAAGAAAAAAGACTCCAGAAGGCAGTGTGATGGCAGTGTGATTGCAGTTTACCTCCCATAGGGGGCATCCCTCCGCCGCCGTCTCCTCCACGTTCAGATTTTGGAGCTTTACACTGATTACATTCGTTACGCCATGAGAAGTTCATATTCCCACACGACCTTCACACAGAACATGCGATGAGCGTAATGTTCACACACAAACCCGCTGATACTGAAGCATCCGTACTGTTTTTTTGTTTTTACACAGTTACGAGTTAATGACTGCAGCGTCAGACTGATCCCCAGCACCGCCATCTGTATACATGCACCTTTCTTTACACCTTTACTTCACACACACTCACGGGTTTGAACATTTCCAGTCTCCTGCTCTTTGCTGGCCTCCGCTGCCTCCACCGTTACCAGGGAAACCACCACCACCACTTCCTCCTCCTCCTCCTGCTCCAACTCTACCTCCTCCAAACCCACCTCTTCCCATCGGACCTAAACACAGAGACAGGAGCAGTGTGTGTGTTTGGAGAAATGATGGATCGTTGATTAACAGGATATTAGGAACGTTAATTTACACCATAAATATTACGCCATAACATTTAAGTCACCTGTTTAATATTGTGATGATTTCTTAAAAACAGAACTACGTTAGAACACTCACCTCCTCGTCCACGTCCTCCCCTCATGACTCCTCCTCCTCCTCCTCCTCCTCCTCCTCCTCCTCGCCCGAAGTCCGCTCGGCGAGTGGCAAAGGACACCTTAATGGGGCTGCCGTTAAAATCCTTACCTGTAAAGAGAGGACTGATGGGAAATCTCCTGGTTTAAGGGTACCGAGTTCACACACCCCTTACACACACACACAAACACCACAAAGCACTTTTCTTTACAGGCTTTATAAAGCTCACTGGTGTTTATACATACCCAAGAGTACCCAAATAATCCTTTAAAAACAACAACACTTACACTTTAATATTTCTTTCATAATTAACCATCACTTAAAGCAAGGTCACGATACATCAGGGTCATAGTTAAACATTTGTCATTTATTATAGCCGTAGAACCTCCTATTCCTGAATTTTCCACCGACACACACTGGGGGTGGTGCGATATATAACGAAAATGTCACATCACGATATCATACTACTTAATAAAAAAATAAATAAAAACCTTATACCACACTTTACTAAATGCCTACACATACAAAAATATAGCACAACACTTAAAAGAGAAAAAATAAACATTCTGTAAAAATGTTTGCGTATTACAAATATAAAAAGATTCAAATGTTGTAAAAATAAAAACCAAAAGGACAGAAAAGGAAAGGCTTTAACGATATCAATATCTCAGAAAAGTGTGCCGAGACAACTGATAGTCATATCGCTCACCTAGAGTCGTAAAAACACACATTTAAACTATTTTCATTACTGCAGTTTACGAGACCTCCAGCCAGCAGGGGGCGACGGTGTATTAACAGTGTATACAGGTGACAATGCAGAGGAACTGTCGTATACTTCCTACACGCCTGCAGCGCTAAAGTAAAATAAGTTCAGGATGAAAGAAGAAGAAAAAACTTGTACGTCTAAAAGCCAAAGATAATTTTGAAAGATTTAGACGATCATTGAGGCCAAATGACGGTGAAATGATCTGCGTTTAGGTGAACCTGAAACGCCTCGCAGTTTAAACACACAGTGCATTAGGTAGGGAGGAGAAACCCTTATTTACACCTTATAGGATGGAAAGGAAGTTTACGCATACCGATTAGCAGAGTGTATTTAAATGTAAATTATTCGGGTCGGCTCTGGTTTAACAGCGTTTTTTTTGTTCCAGACCGCTAGGTAATTTGTAGTGTTTGTAATGTTTATGTAAGAAAGGGTCATGATGATGATCGCACGAACACAAAGCCAAGGAATAAAAACCCACCATCAAACCAGTCGATGGCGGCTTTAGCAGAAGGAGGATCGTCGAAGGACACGGTGGCCTCTCCTTTCAGCTTCCCCGTCTCTCTGTCCGTGTACAGGTTTATCATGGGCAAGCCTGTCTTCTTATTCAGCTGGGTCCGAGAGAGCAAGAGAGAGAGGGAAAAAAAAAAGAAAAAAGAAGAGAGACACTCACAAAGTGCTGATGTGAAAATACAGCAGTCAGCAGCGATTAATAGGGCCCAAGCACCAAGCGTGCACCGATGTCTGATTGATGAGCCAGTACTGGCGTGAGAATGTGACCACGCCCCATCACGTTTAGCACTCTGGGTCACATGACAGGATGTACAGTGGAATTATACCACCCTTCCTTCTTGAGATTCATCACATGTCAATTGATCAGGCAATATAATTTAAAATACAAATTCCTGCACATTGGTGGCGCTGTCCACAGTTTCTGATGTACCTGCCGTGTTTCGTGAGTTTTTGAACAATAAGAATAATAAACCAGATAAACAAGACCTTTTTCCATTAATTTGGGGGAATTAATGTGCCAATCAAATTCTGAAAATCACCACTGAAACCTTATTTACTTCTGTTTATATAACAAGAACTGAAAATCTCACTGAGGCAAGAATCCAGAACTCAAAAGCGCTCCCTAGTTCTGGATTGTGATTGGTCAGGTGTTGATTAATTCTCTAGAACAGCAGCTTTATTTAAAATTAACGCGCTTGTTCTGATACGTTATCATTTCCATAGTAACAGCTCGCTCACGTACAGCAGATGTGATCCCTACTTTAATAATAAAAAAATTGTAAAATGTGAGTAAATGTTTTCCGATATCTTCAGGACAGTATTAACTTTGATCGAGAGAAAGAGTGTGTGTTTACAGCTGCTATAATGCAAGTGAGAACAGGAACGAACTCGTTTCACCGACGTTCCACAGCGTTACGTGTAACTATAAATGGATAAAAGGTGTCGTGTGTCCTGCTTATTGAATAGAGGGAAAATTGCTGTGGTATAAGAGGAATGAACCACTTGGAGACATGCATCAGGGTGGTAACAGTAACTCCACCTCGTTACACCACCCCATCACTCAGTATTTTACTCTAACACACACACAGTTTATCAGCACGTGTTCAGGGTGCAAGGCAGACACGTCGGTCTATGTTCCCGACTTTGGTACCTTGATGATGCCGATCTGTTTGAAGAAGTCCGCTACAGACTCCACGGTGTAGTCGTCTCCCAGGCCTTGCACAAAGATGGTGTTGTTGTCGGAGTTATCCTGCTCCTGCACTGTAAAGAAAATAATAATAATAGTGTGTGAACGTGTGAGAAACAGTTTAACTGATGGCGTGTGTATCAGCCTGAAGGAGTTCACTTACTGCTGGAGCCTCCAGGTGATCCGTGATCCCGAGGTCCTTCAAGTTGAAACAGTAAACATTAGTACTGATGACAATCAAAACAAACATTAACCAAAAAAATAAAATAAAAAAATCACACACACAAACATGTGGATATTAACACTATTTACTAAAAATAATGCGTGCATACTCACACACACACAGTACCTAGATGATTTACACTGAAGGTCTGCTCAGGACATCACATGCAGGTCTAAAGGTTCTGCACGCGACCACATTTCATCCACAAACCATTTTTAGTCGCTTCTGATCACTCAAGCTTAAACAGAACACCTATTTAGTGTTGATCCCCTCAGGAACTGTGACTCGTAAGCGTTTCCCGTTGGGTACCTTCACGTCTGACGTTTCTCAACCAACCATCCGACTCCGTTTACATCATGAAACTTCTACCTTCTATCCACACAGATTTGGAACGTCTATGTGCCCTCTGTTTGTCCCCCCTCTGACTTTTACATATAAACCCAGCACTTACATCACCACTGGTGTCAACCTGAGCATCTCTGCATGAGCACGTCCTTCACACGGGAGATTTTCCTTTCATGAGAAGGTCACTGTACACTCCACCTGTGCCACTTTCATTCACCACCGCAAATAAGCTTCACCCTTCATCATACTAGCAGGAGAATGAACACAGCCTGGTAGGCAGGAGCCAGTTTGGTGCCACACACACACACACACACACACACACACACACACACACACACACACACACACACACACACACACAGATCCTCACCGTCACTGCCTCATCAATAACCACAATGGAATAAAATTCCACAGGAGATTCTGAGGACTCGAGACTCGCACCGTACCAAAACACTCAGTAGGTGGGTATTGAGTATTGGTCCGAGATTGAATAGCAACATGGATTTATTGCAGTGTACCAGCTCTCAGAGAGCAACACTCGGGTAATACCATTCCTTCTTTCATGTTCATACCACACACACACACACACACACACACACACACACACACACACACACACACACTTGTATTTTGATTATATGAGAAAGTCCCCACCTCAAAGTATGGGTGGAGTTCACCGTATGTCCAACAAACAAACCCATCTTTACACCCCCCCCCCCCCCCCCCAAAAAAAAACAACCCTCAACACATCAACCCTGAACACACACACAGGTGGAATTTGAGTGTGTTTTCTTCACGTTTCTTCTACTTCCTTTACAGGAATCATCCAACTCGTTAATGAATCTGATTCTAAATATCCATTTCCTTAAAATCCAGACCAACACAGATATTCTGGACGCTTTCTCGTACACGGTGTTCGGCGTGTTCTCCTCCTCAGTGCTTGGGTCAGAGAGCGCCACTTCTGAACAAACTCCAGCGAGAAGGAAATTAGACTCTGAATCGACTCGCTGCAGGAAGTGAATCAGACACCCTGTGTGTTTCTGGGTTGAGCTTTTGTTTTGTTTTAACTGAGCCAAGGGACAGAGCTGCAGTAATACCATGTGTTCTGTAGATCTGGAGAAAATAAACTCTGGATGCGGTACACACGATGATATAAACTGGTTATTTATATAACAATTACCTAACCGTTTATTTAGCACCGACGTAGTGTTCTCGGTGTTCAGGTGTTTCTTTATTTTTGTGATTACACACATGGTAGAGGTTCGTTCACCTTGTTGCTTCTCCGTATTTCGAAGAGTGAAATGAGTGGTATGAGGACGTTTTCATCTCCACACACACTTCTTTTCTTTTTTTTTTAGTGCAGTGTGAAACCAAACGGAATCAATTTCACTCTGATTCAGACTCGGAATAAAGTGCTCTTAGTGTGTTGGGTAGGATTTTCTAAGGTTTCTGAAACAAACACAAACAGTATATAATGGATGCACAAGATACATCCCAACACATCCATGCTTAAAATACAGGTGCAATCAAAATTATTGCAAATCAGGTTTATTATTAAAATGTACAGACTTTCAGCTGTAACGATGAACAAATCAAACAAAAGCGATGGAAATAGTTCGACACGACGAACGCTTCGAGTGGTTTCCCCAAACTCAACTGAAAATGCAACTTATGACTTCTCCAGTCTCGAAATTATTCACCCCCCTGAATAGAATCCCTCACGACAGCACAGATATGCAGAACAGGTGTTGTCTCAAACACAAGTGTTGTGCTTGAGCTGGAACACATGATGAAATGGATGAAACACCTGGACGGGTCAGAAAAAGGAAGAGATCAACGGCTGCACGCAGATTCGTGAGAAGGCAGGGTGTGAAAAACCCTCGAGTGACGGCAGAAGACCTGCAGCGAGACTTGGTGTAACAGGCGCTGAGGTTTCAGTGAGCAGGGTAAAGTGCGTACTAAACTCCAAGACGACTACTACAAAACTAAAAGCAGCTCTAAGTACTACAGATGCTCGCCATGAAGGGGGTGAATAATTTCGAGACTGGAGAAGTCATTAGCAGTTGCATTTTCAGTTGAGTTTGGGGAAACCACTTGAAGCATTCGTTGTGTCGAACTATTGCTTTTGTTTGATGTGGTCATCACAAACAGCTGGACGTCTGTACATTTTGACAATAAACCTGATCTGCACTGGGGGTCGAATAATTTTGACTGCAACTGTACACACATCCACTATGTAAACCCACCGCAGGCTTTTATTTATTTACTTATTTTAACCCAACTCAAATGATGTTAACCTGAGGGGAAACTCCTTGAAGTTCCTAAGAGTTTGTCACTTACCACCAAACTTATTGAATCCTCCGCGATCGCCCGTTCTGATGGAGAGGGAAAGAGAAGCGAGACGGATTGAAGGTGGATGAGGGCGGGGCCCCGTTTCTCTCGACGTTGGCAAGGGTTTCCCTCCTTCTCTCCGTATTTTTAAAAGTAAAAAAATAAAAAATAAAAAACCGTCTAGGACATCTTTAACCCTCCCATTTACTTCGTGTCACCTTTCGGTTAACCCGTCACACTGCTCAATATTTTATTATCTCGTCGTATCGACAGGTCGTCCTTTCTGCCACAATAAACCCAATTCCACCATTTTTTTTTCACCAGTGGTCAACATCTGCTTACGTCTTAGAGGACCTTTTATTCCTTACCCACTCATACGTGACGTTGTCATTATTTGGACTTTATTTTTCTTTGCTTTAAAAGCAATTCAACAACCAACTGATGACTTTCCCCCAATTTTGTAGCCTTTATTTATTTTTTTTGCTGTTGTTGTTTACAGAACCCTTCTTAATGCTGTTTCTCTCCCATTCTTCAAAAAAAATAGGAGAACCTTGATGAACCAAAAGCCTAGGAAGGAGATTTAGAGATTTCATTAAAACATTTTCATCACACAGTTTTGTTTTCCTGACGGAAAGGATGAAGCACAGGAGTGATGTGGAGAGATCGGCTGAGCCACAAACATCTTTCAGCACTACAGTAATGACTTTAATGACTAACTTTTGTTGTTGCTGAACAAACATTTTAAGCCGGTCGATCATACACACACACACACACACACACACGTTATTTTACCCGTGACACATCAGACCCTATTCTTTTAATTACTGTATTTTAAATTAAACATGTGCACACACACACACACACCCACCTCATCATAAGACACTTCCTATACGATGGAAGTTTCTAGGAACACCATTTTAGACAAGATGTTCACATCGCCTCCTCTCATTAGTACATCAGGAGGCCATTTTGTTATTCAGCAGAGTCTCAAGACCAGAATATTTCCCTTCACGCTAACATTATACAGGTCATGATTTGTACCTTCTGTTCATTTCCTCCTTATAGGACACACTCTGGCTTGGTTTCAGCCACTTTTTGAACGTGGATTTGCTCAAAAACTCATAATAAATAAATAAATAAATAACTGGATCGTTGCATCACACCATTTTTACGTGTTACCGCCATGTTTTCTTGGAATCTTGGGTAATACGGATTAGTTCAAACTGAATAAACGAGGTGCTTACCCCATTCCGCCTCGGCCTCGAGGGCCTCCACGACCCCCTCGCTCAAATCCGCCACCTCCTCGTCCGCCGTAACCGCCTCCCATTCCACGTGGACCACGCCCACCGCGCCCGTCCAGTCCGTACCGCTCGTCCTGACCGCCGTAACTCCCTCCGCCCCCACTCATGGGTGGGGCATCCTGACCGTACCCTGGAACACATTCAGGAGTTCTGATTGGACTGTACATGTGATACAGCACGATTAGACTTGATTAGACTTCACATCCTCTCCGTGGGATCTCGCGGCTCCATACGGACACGCTTTCCTTCGAGTTTTCTCAGATCAAACGTTGTTTTTAGAGATTTTTGTCTGAGGCTCACACTGCTGTAGATGGTATAGCTCATATTTTTGGAGATATTCCTAGTTTAATTTTACAATTTGTTACTTCAGAGAAAACTTGCAATGATTCCTCGTGTACTCATCCAATTTACGCCCGACGAAGCGTTCTCAGGTACTAAGTGGGCGGGGCTAACGTGTAGCGTTAAATGATTCCATTTAAATGCTTGGCTGTGTTATTTGGCTTCCTTGATGAGTTTGATCAGATGGGTTGGAGCACGCCTACTCCCGGAATTCCTGTTTCATGCTGAATAAAGTCACGTCTCGCGAGTGATATCTCGAGCGAAAGCAGGAGATGAGAAAATGCTTATAAAAACCGATGGTTGTCCTCCGTTCATCGTGACGGAGAGGAAGAGAAACGGAGCAGTGCCCCGACACTGACCTGACCCGTGTCCGTAGCTGTGAGGTGGAGAGGAGGAGGAAGAGGAGGAGGAGGAGTAACTGGGCGGCTGACTGTAAACACTCCCACCAATCTGAGAGGAGTGGTGGTGTCCACCGCTCCCTCCGTATCCTCCACCCGGGCCTCCACCACCGCCGTACCCAGCGCTCACTCCGCCGTACCCGCCTCCTCTCTGCTGCCCGTAGCCTGATGCCCGAGAGCCGCTGGAGAAGCTACGGGTGGAGGAAAATAAAATAGATACACAAAAAAAACAACCAAGTAAAAGTTAGAAAATTCCATTTTTAAAAATTTTTTTTTTTTACTTCCACATATTATTAAAATGCATCACATGGTGAAACCCGTGTATCGTTACACACATAAACTAGTCTACAGATTAACAGCCTCTAATTATTAATACAAGCCATGAGACATTCATCACAGCTGTTTTAAGCTAATAAATATTGAAAATATGTACACTGTTTATAAAATCCTTTCTGTTGTGCCACTGGCTAAAGACTCAGCAGAAATATTAGGTATAAGGAGCAGGAGTCATGCCGTTAGAAATCGGAATTAAAATTTGTATCATTAACATCCCAAATTTCATTTTAACCCGAGAGAACCCTAAACTCTGAAACTGAATCTCACGCTTAAGGGCGTCTGACTGAAATCCGTCCGGAATGTTTTTTAAAAATAAGATTCATTTGTACAAACTGGTTATAATATGAATGAAGGTGTGTCATTTAGATGATTAATATTAATTAGACAAAGTAATCTAGCGTTTTTGAGTTTGATTGCTTTTGCCTTCAGGTTACCGGGATACGGTACGTTATAAATTTATACAGAGGTTGTAGTAAGTAATTAATCAATTAATCAATTAAAGACTGATTTTTTACTTTCAGTTTTGTAATTGCGTTCTAAACTTCGGCTCCTACACGCCGACGAGACCAACGCCACGAGGCGACTTGTCGCCGAGACTGCATCGAACACGGCAGCGTTTCGTTTTAAACACCTTGAAGCCGAGGCAGGAGGCGACGGCTGCTGCTGGCTGTAGGCCGAGTAGGAGGACGGCTGATTGTACGCTGCTCCGCCCTGAGGAGACTGACTGCTGCTGCTGCTAACACCACCCGAGCTGTAGGACTGCGAGGACGGCTGGGAACCGTATCCACCTGCGCACAGCAAAACATCAACACCCTTCATTTAGAACATCATGACGACGTTATGACTCTGTAAACCACTGGGGGGGTAAAGAAGTGCTCACTTCATCTTGTAAAAAATAAACGCCATGTTCGGGAAAATTATTGTAGAATTGTAGAAATATGACTTCCATGATTACGCCATCAACATTAATTTCACGCAGTCAAATAAAGAGGAAATAATGCTGGACGTTTATAAGTGAGTAATATTTTGTAAGTCTTATCTCTTTGCAAGTCTCTACCTTCAGTTCCCAAGTGTATTTCAGCTCTGAATCACTGCAACGTTTTTAATACAAAATTATATTAGACGAAGTGATTAATCTGCACCCGATAACCGGAACTACGGGTTATCGGCAAAACTCCAGTCAGCAGCTGAGAAGGGTCCGCTGTCGTTACGCAGCACAAGACCGGCCTCTAGAGGCGAAATAAAAACCATCTCTGACAAATTTTGTTATGCTATTTGAAGTGTTTTTTTTTTTTTTTTTTTTTTTTTTATTTTGAATAACACCATTTTTATTTATTTGGAGTGTTACTTTTAGCTTCAGTTCGGATGTACATATTTTATTAACTTTAATATTTATTAGTTGTTAATATATTTATTTCATCTAAAAAAGTACAGTAGATTTTCATGGTACAGGCAGCTCTATTTATTTTTATAACAAAGTTGAGAAATGTTTTATTTGATTAACCGGTTATTGGCAGGTACAGCCCGAATTGGTTATCGGTAAAATCCACTAGCGGTCGACCTCTAAAGAACAAACATGCAGCTGTGGGCTGATATAATAAAGACGATCACAGTGATACGAGGAAGTAAATAATTAGACAGCGTGTTGTTAGGTGTACCCGAGCTGTAGCCGGAGCCGTATCCCTGACCGTAAGGCCTGGGACTGCTGTCCGAACCCGAGCCGTATCCTCCGTAACCCGGCTGGCTGTAGCTCTGACCGGACTGACCTCCATATCCACCATACCTGCACACAGCACACACAATCCTAACATTTCTCATATCTTTCCTGAATACAGTCACAAATTACAGAACATTCCAGAGCCTTATAGATTCATGTACATGTGGCAATAAAAGAGGTGCCTCATTTATAAATTTACATATGCAAATGTATACAACGTATGACGTCATGAGCCACTACAGCTGTTCCGTTATTACGTCCACTCACCGAGCACTTTATTAGGAACACTATTAATACTGGGTAGGACCTTCTTTTGCTCTCAATTCTTCATGACATGGATTCCACATGATGTTGGAAACATTCCTTTGAGATTCAGGTCCATGTTGACATACATCATGCAATTCCTGCAGATTTTTCGTTGCAGCGAATCTCCCGTTCTACCACATCCCAAAAGGTGTTCTACTGGACTTGGATCCGGTGACCGAGAAAGCCACTGAAGAACGCTGAACTCGTGTTCGTGAACCCAGTTTGAGATGAGTTTTGCTTTGTGACATGGTGTGTTAATGCTGGAAGTAGCCATTAGAAGATGGTAAATTGTGGCTATGAAGGGATGCACACAGTCAGCAACAACACTCAAATACGCGGTGGATTGATCGTTATTAACAGGCCCAAAGTGTGCCAAGAAAACATTCCTCACACCACCACACCACCTCCACCAGCCCGGGCTGTTGATAAGGCCGGTCAAGTACATGGATTTATCCTGTTGGCGGTAAATTCTGAAATGACCAACTGTGTGCCTCAGCAGAAAATCGAGATTCATCTTCATCTGTCCGGTTTTGGTGAGCCTCCGCCCTCTGTAGCCTCAGCTTTCTGTTCTTATCTGACAGAAGAGGAACCTGACGTGGTCTGCTGTTGTAGCTCATCCACCTCAAGGTCCGACGTGTTGTGCATTCTGAGATGCTTTTCTGCTCACCACTAATGTACAGAGTGGTTATCGGAGTTACTGTAGCCTCTCTGTCAGCTCCAACAATCCAACCACGGCCAAAATCACCGAGATGTTCTCCCTGGTTCTGATGGTGTGATGATGCGGACGTGACCCGAAGCCGCTGGCTCACACCTGAACCATCAGACGTGTTGCGCTGCTGCCAGACCATCGGCATTTTGATTAGATAACTGCATGAATGGGCAGGGGTTAATAAAGTGTTCCTAATAAAGTGCTCAGTGAGTGCATGTAAACAAACCTGTACATACAGGACTTCTAAAGAACCGTAGGTTCCAAAGATCACACACATGGACTCGGTTCAATCTAATCTACAGAGACTGATCTGATATTTTATTACTGGTCTCTAGTTAATAAGCCTACGTTATTTATTTATTTACTTATTACAATATTTTAATGTAAAATAAAGTTCTTATAGGAAGGATTTTATACAATAATAATAATAATAATAATAATAATAATATCAGGCATGTCATCAGGCAGCTGGTTCACACTTACCCTCCCTGACTGGAGCTCTGAGAATAATCTGAGAGAAATGACAATTCAAAATACATTTCAATCAACACATTTTCATACATAAAAATCAGTGTTTATATCTTTTATAAAAAAATAAACACTGTAAAATAATAGTAAACTGCGCTAATCAGGCTAAGCCGCCGTGTTGTTCAATCAGGCCAGTGTGACACACAAAATGGCGGACACGGACAAACTGTTAGATTTACACATTATCACCAAAACACTGGAATAACATTTACGCCTTAATTATTTAATATTTCTCCAATTTTACCGTCTCTAAAAAAACAAAACAACCTAGCCAACATTTAGCATCCTTGCTACGGGCTTCATTCAAACCAGCGACACTAATTAGCAAACCCTGGCTAGTTCTTACCGCTTGACGCCATGATTGATTTTTACTGTAAAAGTCTGTAAATTGGAGGTTTTATTGAAGGTATTTTATCATTAGAAAGTTAATACTGCTTGACGTTGACCGCGTCCTCGAAGCAATGCACCGTCTTGCGCGTTAGCAGCACTGCGCTACAGAGAGCACCGTGCAGCTGCTACCTGATTGGCTGATGGTGCAAAATAAATCAATAAAAGCAGTAATGGGATTGGTTCACCAGGCAAATGATTGACACCGGGCCCGCCTCTGATATGGCTCAGTTAAAGGGGAAATGCAGACTGGAATAAAGTTGGTTTGTTCCATATTCGCGGATATGCGGAGATTAAGGGACCGTGTCTAAAGTTACATACGACATTGTTATACACGATTCTAACTTCAATAGCATTTGAAGGGAATGACTTACAGTCATATAACCCACTGTAAAGTGTTCATCTAGGTGTCAGGTATAACACGCACCTGTTAGATTTATGATATTTATTAAAATAAGCTATTAAATCACATGTAAATATTGCCATGTATTTCACTACTGCATGGGGTCATACACAAAATATACCATAATTTAAAGCTCAAAAGCATTTGAAGGGAATGACTTACAGTCACACAACCAACTGTAAAGTGTTCTTCTAGAACACCAGAACATATATAAATGCTATTGAGCTTTAAGTTATGGTATATTTTGTGTATGAGCTCATGCAGTAATAAAATACATGGCAATATTTATAGGGATGCACCGATACCACTTTTTTCAGACCAAGTACAAGTACTTACATTTGGGTACTTGCCGATACCAAGTACCGATATGAGTACTTCACACTTTTCGGAATGCACCACGTCTGAAGCATGTCATCAAATGGACCTGCTATGGCTTGGCCAGTGTGCGAACCCCTAAACTGCGTTGCTTGTAAAACGACTCTCTGGGGAGTGAAACCCTCATCAATCCACTGTGCTGTTAAACTTATCAGAGACATTGGGCTGACACTGCTAATCCAAAGATCAGTGGTGAAGTCATGCAGCTTTGGTAATGCGGTATCTGTAATGTGGTGACGGCTGAGAATCTCATACTTCGGCTCAAGTACACCAAGAAGACGACGAAATCCTGTACTATGTACAACTGACAACGGTTGGTCATCAAGAGCAATGAACTGGGTAAGAGTTTCTGTTATTATTACTGCCCGTGGGTTGTCTCTGGACATTTTCTCTCGCTTCTCCAGCGTTTGGTGCAAAGTTGGTTGTTGCTGTTTCCCGCTGCTAGCATTAGCAAACTCTTTGCACTCGGCGTTATGTTTGTTCTTTAGATGTTTAATCAAATTGCTTGTGTTAAATGAGCTATTTTTACCCCTCCTCTTGACAGTTTAGCAGAGCATAGTTTGCAGTCTGCTCTACTTTTATCATCACTTATCTTAAAATATCTCCAAATTGCTGACATTGCTCTTCTTCCGACTACCTGCTCAACTGACGAGAGGTTAGGCTATGTCACGTTGTCATAAAGTGGTATCGGTGCAGTTGTATCGGGGTAGTTTTACAAGTACGAGTACGAGTACATGAGCACAGTATCAGGCCGACACCCGAGTACTGGTATCGGTGCATCCCTAAATATTTACATATGATTTAAGAGTTTATTTTGTAAAATATCAGAAATCTAAGGAGGTATGCGTTATACCTGACACCTAGATGAACACTTTACAGTGGGTTATATGACTGTAAGTCATTCCCTTCAAATGCTATTGAAGTTAGAATCGTGTTTAACAATGTCGTATGTAACTTTAGAGACGGTCCCTTAATCTCCGCATATCCGCGAATATCGAACAAACCAACTTTATTCCAGTGAAATGCAGCTTAGCTATCGAAATTAATTAGCACTTGATACAGAAGAATAAAATGATCATATGATGATGTGATGCAGATAGAGAGAGAAAACAAACACATCCAAACAAATCTTTAAGTTTATTCTCTTTAATTCTCTGAATAATCATCATTTACAACATGAAACTGTAATTAATGGAGACTGGTTGTGTTAAAAGCATCTAAAGCTCCGAGTTCACACACACACACACACAAGGAACATGTGGAGGAGCAGGTGGACCTGGCCCTGTGCACCAGCAGCATCATTACGGGTCATCCGTTAGTTGAAGGAGTGAGCTGACGGCTCCACTAACAGCAAATAACATTTTCATACTTTATGACGCTGCATTTCCAGTCCAAACCCATCAGCCGTGTGATTGACATCATCTCCCAAACGGTGGAATCCTGTCCTGCACTGTTCCCCAAAGGAACGTCACACAGAGGATCATCTCAGGAAAGTGGCGTGCACATTGGCGCTGCAGATGATTTCCCGAACTGTTAGAATCAGCGTGCGGCAGATTATAGACGCACACAGGAAGTCTTGGCCTTCAGGTCGTTCACTCCCCTGCACCGTTTCACTGTGGTGTGCAATCAGCTGAAGGTTTTCTACACTTCCTTCTCTAAAGGTGCTGCTGATGCTGAAGTGACAGATGCATCAGCGCGGTTAGAGAGGGATGAGGATTGCAGCTTTGTGGACAAATTGACAGGTTGTGTGACTTGTGCTCTGTGTGTCGTACTGTATTAACAGTTTGCATTCCAAGTCTCCTCAGATATCAGCAGCTGGATTGGAGGAGACTCGGGAACATCTGAGCATCACAGATGAGCAGAATCGACCCGGCCAGAACAGTCACGCTCCTGGAAGTGACGAATGATCCTCACATCCCGCAGCTGAGGATCAGGAGAAGAAAAAGAGGCTTGGATTTCACTTTCTTCTGAGAACGAACAGGCGCGGGATCAGACGTGGTGTTAGGATATGCAGGACTTTTTCCCTAAACGTTCTCCCGTGGTTTTGAGTTCAGTTTTGGGTGGATTTTATTTGTAGTTACTGATTATTGAATGGTTTATTTAACACCGGTCACTGGATTTACAGCTTTAATCACATTCTTTACGGTTACTACTCATCTGAGACGTGCGGTTCTGCTTCCTCATTTGTCTTTTTTCCACAAATCTCAGCATCCCAACAAGTGGAAGAAGAAGCGGAGCAGAAAAAGAACCAATCAAACAAAACAGAACGATCATAAATAACCTCGTAACCGTCCGAAACAAAGAACTAAACACACAAACAAAAATAAAAACAACTCTGATGGTTTAAAAACTTACAAAATAATAATAATACACTAAAACAGTTCTGCTTTAAAACTGATCTTTTCTCTCTTTTCTGCTTACAGTTATGATCACATCACAGCCTTTCAACAGGACTGATAAACTCGTGTACAAATCTATTTCAAACTTTTACTGTATCTTTAGATTTTATTTTACACATTTTGAAATCACTTTCTACAGATATGAATGACTTTACGTCTATTTGTGAATGTTTATTAAGTGTGTATATATTTAGTGAATCTTACACGTGTGTGTGCGCGTATGTGTGTGTGTGTGTGAAAGGTATTGATACTGTTTTAACTTCACTTTGACTTTTATTTACTGCATGGCAGTGAGGGGTTGTCTTTTTTCCCCCTTCTTTTAATCAGTTTCTTTCCCTTCAGCAATTCTCTCTTCTTCACAAGAGTCATGTTCCTGTTCTAGATTGAGGGAAAGAAGGTTCTGCCTGGGGCCCGAGAGCTCACACACTCTACAACTCTATAAAGAACGTTAACATTGTCATTTAATATACACACACATGCACAGACCTTCATTTATCAATCTTTTAGTAAAGTGGTGTGTAAATATTTGTGTAAACAAAACCGAACTAAAACTTTCCACCGTATTTACACCTCAGAAACGCTGATTTTCTTCGTACCCGCGTGCGTTTGTTGATCAGCTGTAAATTGCGACGCACGCTCCCGACACGGCTCATTTACATTTAGCGACGCCCACAAAACTCCATAAAAGGTAAAGTGCACAGACAGCTGGGAGCATGAAATGAACGATCAGGCTAAAGAGTGAAAAACAGAAGTGGAAGTTATTTTGACTCACTTCTATGGCAACAAAAATATTATTATTAATAATAATAATAATAATAATAATAATAGCACTAAATCTTCCGTCAGATGAGAGTGAAGAGAACGGATCATACTGATTATTTCTTATCCATGTGAAGACAGTTGGAAAAGAAAATGAACGTTGGATAAGAAACAGACTCTATTTACATTTTTCCTGGACAATAAACTTCTGAAATGAATAAGGTGAACTGCTCCAGTAAGTAAATTACCAACAAACAAAACATCAGACGAGTCTGATGTAAGACACACTTCATTATATTTCAGCAAATATATCTCATTAAACAAACAACCTGGTGCTTCAAAATATCAGTTTTAACTTTATAAAATGAAGCAGTGATAAAGACTTATTTACGGTTTAACTTTTTAACGGTTTAAAAAAATGAATGATACATTTTTAATTGATAAAAATAAATAATTGGGTTGAGCCATTACACTATTTAGCTGTTTACCTATAATCATCATATGATGCTGATTAATTAATTAAATACACCCGATCAGCTGTTTATCACCAAACCTTATTAAACACTTGACTGTTGATTTGTTTCCCGCTTTAGCATCACTGTGTGTATTTATGATGACCGTTAGATACATGACGTGTTCAGCGTGGCTCCAGACGGTGAGATGGAGTAATTCACCGTCTCCATGCGGCAGGTCAGTATTACAGCGTGGCTCTACTGAACACGGTCACTACCTACCTAACATCACTGCTACGAGAGCTACACTGAGCACCACGAGGCTGTGAGCTGCACAATTACAGGCGTGATCCAGCAGCTGGGCGTCCTGCACCGTGGAGCGTATGAGGCCCACGAAGCTCGACACTCTGGCGTACACGCCGGGTCGGTTCTTCTGAGCGCATCCCAGTCCAAAACTCACAATGCCCGCCTGGATCCACGTGCCGTTCCCGGTGGAACAGACGAGCGGTCCGCCGGAGTCCCCCTGAGAGAGGAAACATCCTAAATTTCAAAACACTGACATGAAGATCCGAGTGTTGATGTACACTTTAAGTATATCAGGTGCTAAAGGTGCCACCAGTTCAAAAGTGTCTCCACACCTGGAACAATGTGAGTTCAGTCTTTTAGGACTATGTATTCATTCCCATAAACTCGGCCAAATTCTGTAACAGACTGTGTGAGAATATATTTCCAAATGCAGGGCTGTGAAAAAGTAGTGATTTCTTCTGAGTAAACACACAATACGGGTTTTAAATGATCACGTTATTTATTGAAGCAAAAAAGTTCTCCAAAACCAACTGGGCATTTGTGAAACTGTATTTGCCCCCGTAGTTATTAATTCCCCACATCTTTGACACTGCATTGATAATGGGGTTCAGCTGGACGAGACACAACCAGACCTGATTACTGCAAACCCTGTTCAATCACATCTACACTTACACAGAACTTTCTCAGCAGCATGGAGTTGGTTAAAAGTTATTTCCCAGTAACACACTACGGCAAAGCTGAAAGAAATTCCAGAAATGATGAGGAAGAAGATGATTGAAGTACATCAGTCTGGGAAGGGTTACAAAGCTATTTCAAAGGCTCTGGGACTCCAAAGAACCACGGCGAGAGCCGTTATCTTCAAATGGAAAAACTCGGCACAGTAGTGAACCTTCCCAGAAGTGTCCGACCTTCCAAAATTCCTCCAAGAGCACAGCGACGACTCATCCAGGAAGTCACAGAAGAGCCAAGGACAACATCAAAGGACCTACAGGCCTCTCCTGCATCAATAAAGGTCACTGTTCATGACTCCACTATCAGAAAGACACTGGGGGAAAACGGCTCCATGGAAGAGTGGCGAGGTGAAAACCACTGCTAACCCAGAAGAACATTAAGACTCGTCTGAATTTCACCAAAACACACCTCGATGATCCTCAAACCTTTTGGGAGAATGTCCTGTGGACTGATGAGTCGAAGTGGAACTGTCTGAGACGGGTGTCCCGTCACATCTGGCGTAAACCAGACACAGAATTCCACAAAAAGAACATCATACCTACGGTCAAGCATGGTGGAGGCAGTGTGATGGTGTGGGGATGCTTTACTGCTTCAGGGTCTGGGCAACTTGCAGTAATTGAGGGAAACATGAATTCTGCTCTCTACCAGAAAATCCTAAAGGAGAATGTCCGGTCTTCAGTCCATAAGCTGAAACTCAAGCTAAATTAAAGTTTTGGAGCGGCCTAGTCAAAGGCCTGACTTGAACCAATTGGCAGGACCTTAAACGGACAGTTCATGCTCGAAAACCCTTAGATGTGGCTGAACTAAAGCAGTTCTTCAAAGAAGAGTGGGCCAGAATTCCACCACAGCGCTGTGAAAGACTGATCTCCAGCTATCTGAAGAGTTTGGTTGCAGTTATTGCTGATAAAAGTGGCACAACCAAATTTTAAGTTTAAGGGGGCAATTAGTTTTCACACAGGTGATTTCTGCCGTAGTGCAAGTGTTTAGAGGTGAGTGTTTGTGGTTACTACCTGACATGAGTCCTTGCCCCCCTCCTGGTATCCAGCACAGATCATGTCTGACAGGATGGACACCGTGTCCGCGTTAGACGCATCGATCTGGTACATGGAGTTGCAGGAATCTTGGTCAATAATGGGCACTCCGACTTCCCGTAGCGTCCCGACTCCAGACAGCGAGACTGTAGAGGGAAGAACGGCATTGTACTGTCACACTGCACTGAAACTGATCATTATTACACACACACTTCACTTCAGGTTGAGTTAAAGAGTTTCAGTTACGTGATTTTCCTTTTATTTAATTAACTAACTTTTGTTAATGTTAGCAAAACTTGCTGCTGAGATAAACTTGAGTTGTCACATAATGTACAAGCTAGCTTTCATAGCTATGAGGCAGCATGATGTGGAGGACCTACTGCACTTCTGCTTTGTTGAAGATTGAAGATTGTTGAAGATACTTAATGAAGCAGGGATACAATAACACTGAAGCAGGCACGCCCATATTCGCCCATATACGGTGTGATGTCACGTGAAACTTGTTCTTACTGGTTAATGAGAATGGCGAGAGAAAAAGCTCTGATTGCTTTCAATGGAATTCCACAAGAATTTAAAACCAGGAAACGACAAAGTGCAGTAAAACAGCTGTGAGAGGGAAATAAGTACAGTAGAAAATCTCAGATTAATGAATGCATAATTCCACTCCATCATTGGTTTATTCCTGCATCTCAGTGGGATTTATGAGTGCTGCCAGAGCTGGTAGTTAGAGAACATAGGAGCAGGCGAGATTAAAGTATTAAATCTTTCCTCAAACGTGTGTGTGTGTGTGTGTAATAATCCAGATTACTGATATTATTCGTGTTAACCCTGCAGAGGCCTTTCAGATCCAGTGTGTTGGTGTTAAACACTTAAGCAGGTATTTAAATATCTGTGCATATCTCTAATCTATTCCATCTCAAAAGGTCTCGTATGACCCAAAAACCCACACACCCCTCTGTGTTTTCAGTCATGGCTCGATGATGTCTCAGCTAACCGAGGCAACGAGTTCATGTAAACCGATAGCACCGTTTATTTATCTAGCCGAGTGGCATCCTGCTGTGTCATGTCCTTCAGGTGAAGTGCACTTTGCGGTACCTGTTTGTTTGACCCTACTCTGCACTCACCTCCCTCCTGTGTGTCCCCCCAGCCTGTGACGTAGCACATGGTTCCAGCGTAGAACTGGAAGTCGGCGTTGGGCAGACACACGGGCTGGATCTGGTTTGTCCAGGTGAGCGGCGAGCTCAGCTCTACGAGTGCCACGTCTCTGCCCTTCTGAGGGGTCGAGTACCCGTGTGCCACCACCACCCTCTTCACTTCTCTTGATGTCTCAAACTGGTTAGCGCCGTTGAGCTGATAGCGACCCATGTAGAGACGGTATGAGGACACATCTGATGGGCTGTAGGAGAAAAAATTAATAGAGTGTTGTATTAAAAAGAACTGACACGGAATTGAAACAGTGTTGAGTGTCAGTCACGGTGTGACTAAGAGACTTGCTGTACAAGTCGGCACTGACTGAGGGACTAAATTCATGCTCGGGGTCAGTGGTGTTATCATCAGACTACGAGGCAGACAGACAACCGTTCAGGATTCATGGTCACTGTATGGATGTATGGACATGGATCTGTCTCCGACACCGAGCACGAATGTTTACTCCATTGTACCGTTTTCCCCGGTTCATCACAAGGGTCACCCTTCAAAAAACTGAGTATCGTCTTTCCTCGCCTGTTAATAAAATGAGCTCCAATGCGCACCAACACAGGGTAGCTCCCTCGACTCCATCAAACCTCTGTGTTTCTGGTTTGTTTGTTTGTATGTTATTTAGTTTTTGTTGTATGTTGTTAAGTCGCATGAACATTAGTCGAATCTAAGTATGGATGAACTATTGTGTTATAATCTGGTACTGTTGTCTTTAAAAACGGTTTTAAAAAAGTGTGTGTGTGTAATTAAAAGATAAAAGGGCCGGTATCTCAAGTGTTGTGTATTGAATTTTTGTCGTTTGATTGATTGGTGGTTAAATCTGTGCAGTCAAAGCAACAGTGTGCTTGTCATTCAATGGTGACACGGAAGTTTTTTCCTTTCTTTTATTCTTTTCTCCATGTTAGAAGACTTGCTGTAGATGAGTGAACAGCGAGGGATAATAATGCAAAGTACTGGTGCATTCGAGTAATTAGCAGCTAATAGTGTGTACATACTCTATTTTTGTAAACCTGAAGAATCACCCTAGATAGAGTCAATACTAATAGTATTAATAGTATGTTTTGTTTAGGAAGATCCCACCAGTGTCATTGGTCAAGAGGTTAAACAGCGAGTTGCAAGCATACCCCATTAGTTTAACGGAGTTCCTGGTTGGAGAACTACATGTGCATCTTCTTAAATCATTACAGGACAAGAGCATACCTAATAGTCTGTGTTCTCTCTCTCTGTGGAGCTACACATGCTACTCCTGAGATACCAGCGATCCTGACCCCTTCTGCTCTCCGGACCTGTCCGATTCGTCCAGATGCCCTACTTCTGGTGGGAGTTCTCATCACCTGCTGCTGAGGATGGCTCCACATGGACAGCCTAAAGATCACCACGAGATTACTGTGGATGGTTCCACTTAGGAACCATAAACATGGTTGTGGATGTTCTTCCTTGGATAATCTTAGGACTGCAATAGCTAAGAACAGTTTGCACACGAGTCTCCATCGTTGGACAGTTACTAACTTCAGTTCGATACGAGACCTTAAGTTAAAACTATAATAAATGATGCTCATACTCAAGTTCCTGTTAACACAATTAGCACTTTTAACACAGTCAGGGCAACTCGAGCAGCTACAGACCATTAAACAGGGGCTTACTCGGGAAAACAGTGTGCCGCGGACAGAACCCAGTCTCTCGAGATGACGGATCCTCCACAAACATGGCCGGCCTTTCCCATCTGGATGTCCACTTGCCACGGCCATGCCCCGTCTCGCGCCTCACTGCCTCCTACGATGCGAGTTACCACAAGAGGCCTTCCACATTCTGCAGATCAGTCAACACGTGGGTATCGGCTTTCAGACAGTCGATAGAGTCACGTGAAAATAAATCCTTTTCTCAGTTCTCAGAGAGCTCAGAGAGCTGAATGAGACAGAAACGCTAATCTACACTCAGTGGTGAGAGAAAAGAGGATAAAATTACCTTGAGCGTCACACGAAGGCATGAGCCACACACCTGTATGGTTAAGAGAACGACTGTGAGAATCAGAGCAACACAATTTTATGTACAGATGTAGAAAATGAACAGATATGCGATCATTTTTTTTATTAAGATATTATACATTTTAATTGGCTTATACCACAGTATTCAAGTAAACACAAGTTTTCTGTAGATTTTACTCCCATTGGTTCATGGCTTTCCAGACACCATGTAGAGTACCACAGTATATATTTATCACCGGAACCGGGCCAAAAATTCGTTTTGCCATTCTTCCACTGCTGTACATACAACAGATATGTGCAAAAAATTAAATAAACACATAAAAGTTTACATCCCTTACATTTTCTGAGGAAAAAACTAAATATATATACACGTGTGTTTTTCCAAACAACACAATGACAACACTACAATATATTACTAACAGGATCCAAAAGCTATTTGGAGAAAATAATAATAACAAAAAAGATTGTACAAGTTATTAGAGAATATTGTGATATATATATATATAGTTTAGATCATTGTTGGATGGGGTGAGTGTCAATAGGGCCATAAGACATTTTCTCTCAAATGTACTTACACTTCATAGTATTCATTCATACTGTTCAGTTAGTGTGTCGTTTAAAAGATAAATAAATAAATAAATCAAACAAAAATCAAAAAACAATGAGAGCCCTGAAGATCCTACTTCACTTCCTGTGTGAGAAACAATTCACCTGAGGCGAGCACGGCGACGAGCACCTCCACCCCAAAACTCCTCATTCTGTGGGTAAAACACAGCGCGGTGTCAAGATATCGGTTTAAAACTACTTTAGATACTGCCCAGTTAAATCAGGATCGTGTAAATAAAAACATATTGCATTAATATCCGAGTTAAAACCCGCCAATGAAGCCATAATCTTACCTGGTGATGTGTAGCATGATGCTAATCCAGAGCGACCGTTAATTCCACTGTTGATTTGAACGCACGCGACGAAAAATCTAAAACCCTTGCTCCTCACGCGCGTCAAAATTAAACATTCAAGTTCCCCAGAGTTTGATTGGTCGATTTATTTTTTTATTTTTGTTGGTAAATTCGAGCTCATATTTTTTCATTCCTTCGCGCTAACATAATATCACTAAATCACAGGTAAATCCATCCAGGATGTAAACAGTAATACAGATTAAAGAAGAAGGTTAACGGCACGAGAAGGGAACAAACAGTCGCTATGTGGAGAACAGAGATTCCTGTATGGCACCTGGGTGGCTGCACCTGTTTGCAGCGTCCCAATCAGAACTCGCCACGTCACTCGGCTCCCAATGGCGCCATTGTTCTCCTGCAGCTCCTATAGCCCAGTTTGTATATATACACATCAAAGGAGCACTGTTAGGGAGAAAACCCCCAAAATACAGCAACATGATCCTAACTTCAGGGCGTCACCCTTCCTGGACTTCAGTATTCCAATGGGAATTGATCATTTTATTCACAGAAAAGATTTTCTTTTGTAATTAAACGTACGTTTTAACAATATTGTACAGCTCTGATGTCATCATTTTAAACAGTTCGACAAATACGTTTCGATTTTATTATTTTTTTTGGATGATCGCCCTCAGGCTGGACGCGTCACCTTACACCCACCTGGGCGATAGGTAACTCCATATGCTCACATGAATCATTCATGGGTTTGGATTTGTGCTGGACACTAAATCATAATTCATACTCGGCAGTGCAGTATAAACCGATGCATACAAGACAAAATAAAGATACAGCACTAGCCTTGTGTGTTTATTTATTTATTTATTTTTTTAAGAAAAAGCAATGTACAGTCTTACAGCGTCCCTCTTTACAAACTCTTTTCGGCACAGTGCGAGTTTATTTATCAGCGTCCGTCCGGTTCCACGTCCCCTCATGTCCCTCATTTCTTGGAGAACTTGGCCTGCTTGTGTTTAGGTGGAGCCCATTTCAGACACAACGTGTCCACTGTGAAGAGAACAGAACAAATTAGGGCGAGGTCACTGCAGGACAGACATGTGGAGGAGAAACTGACCTCTAACACACCAAAACAACATCATTCTACCCCTTCTGTCCTGTTCGCCGTATGATGGGACACGGGTTAAAGAGGTGTCTTATAGTGAGCAGAAACCCTGGAAGCGATGGTGATGGAGAGAGCTGATGATGCTGCTCGTACCTGTGATGGGAGGTTTCTTGTACTGAGCGCTCTTCAGGTGTTCCTCCACCAGTTTGGGCGTGACGCAGATGACGTGCTGACCCTTCCAGTACTTGACCATGTTGAGAGACTGCAGCGTGCTGATGATGTCACTCTGTGTGATGCTGGTCATTTGGCTGTGGATGGAACACACGCTTCCTGTGATTTTCCTGTGATCCTGTTTTAATGATCTTGTGTGGTGTGTAATGAATGCACGTGGAGTGCGTCATCACTCCGTTTCCACAGGTGTACCTGAGATCTTTAATGGACAACGTCCCTCTGAAGTCTCGCAGGATCTCCAGCAGAACCCACGACCAGTAGCTCCTGTAGCTCAGCTTCCCCAGATCGGACAGAGGCTTCTCTGGAGAACCCACGGTACTCTCTAACTTCGACAACTCGTAACCTGAAAGGAGAACACACAAACACACTTATTAATGACCGAAATGTCACTTTTACATTGGTAATGCAAAAGTTATGGCGCCCAATGAGGTGGCAGAGAGTCCCTGCATGATGATATCCAGTTAGCACACGACAGACGCGAAACATACAGAATGTAAATAATAAAAACAGACGAAACGGTCTGGAGCGGAGACTTACTGAACGCGATGAGAAATTTGCCGTATCCCCTGCGCTGGTACGGAGGAAGCGTGAGGATACACGCCACGTTATTCCCATCTGGAGACTCCTTCTCCTGGTTTTATTTTCATTAAAAACACAGAAAGATGAAACTCACAAGCAACAGACCTCTCTCTCTCTTTCTCTCTCTTTCTCTCTCTCTCTCTAAACCCAGAGCGTTTCCTGACCTTGGAGAAGTATCCGACGATGTGCGCCCCCTGTCTGTTCACCTCGGTGAGGATGTAGAAGATAAAGGGCTCCACGTCGAAGTAAAGCGTCTTGTGATCCAGGAACAGCTTAGCGAGCAGACACAGGTTCTGACAGTAGATCTACAACCAGTAGATCAGTGAAGATCAGAAAACTTCAAAACTACATCTTTAGAGAATTTAAAAAGAAAAGTCAAATGAAATGACGCTGCTGCTCAGATAAACACGTCAGCTGCTTGGCTAATAAAAACATTTACTGCAGGTTTATTTCAAAGAATTCATGTTTAGGATTTAAGCCTGACATTTACAGACTTTGTATTTACATCATTATTTGACATTTCCTCATTTTTAATGAGTTTATTAATGAAATAAATGTAAAATCCACTTTTCTTTTTTCATCACATTTATTTCTCTTTTTAAAAACGCTTTATGTTCTGTATTGTAATCACGTTTTTGTGTGTAAGATCCAGTTATGATGTTTGTTTGTTTATTTATTTACTTGATGTTTGCAGGAGCTGCATCTGTGAAAGACTCAGGGCTACGTAATTTAATCATTTTAAATATATACAAATATAAATAATTTTATTTTAATTTCTTTATATTTATTTATTTATTTCTCCTAGTTGGTAGCAACCAGCCAACAATATAGTTTTCTATATATTTCTATTTAAATATTTATTCGCAAACATGAAATTAATGTTTATTTTAATATCTTTAAATCATTTAAATAATTATTTCAAATGTGCCTCAGTAACCATACAAACATTTAGAAAAACATTTGAGTTTTTTTCTTGGTTTACAGAACTGACAACCATGCATTTTGGGTTCTGTATGACCCGTATGTTTCTGTAGGGGGTTAAAGCGTCTGTATGTTTCTGTAGGGGGTTAAAGCGTCTGTATGTTTCTGTAGGGGGTTAAAGCGTCTATGTTTCTGTAGGGGGTTAAAGCGTCTGTATGTTTCTGTAGGGGTTAAAGCGTCTGTATGTTTCTGTAGGGGGTTAAAGCGTCTGTATGTTTCTGTAGGGGGTTAAAGCGTCTGTATGTTTCTGTAGGGGGTTAAAGCGTCTGTATGTTTCTGTAGGGGTTAAAGCGTCTGTATGTTTCTGTAGGGGGTTAAAGCGTCTGTATGTTTCTGTAGGGGGTTAAAGCGTCTGTATGTTTCTGTAGGGGGTTAAAGCGTCTGTATGTTTCTGTAGGGGGTTAAAGCGTCTGTATGTTTCTGTACGGGTTAAAGCGTCTGTATGTTTCTGTAGGGGGTTAAAGCGTCTGTATGTTTCTGTAGGGGGTTAAAGCGTCTATGTTTCTGTAGGGGGTTAAAGCGTCTGTATGTTTCTGTAGGGGGTTAAAGCGTCTGTATGTTTCTGTAGGGGGTTAAAGCGTCTGTATGTTTCTGTACGGGTTAAAGCGTCTGTATGTTTCTGTAGGGGGTTAAAGCGTCTGTATGTTTCTGTAGGGGGTTAAAGCGTCTGTATGTTTCTGTAGGGGGTTAAAGCGTCTGTATGTTTCTGTACGGGTTAAAGCGTCTGTATGTTTCTGTAGGGGGTTAAAGCGTCTGTATGTTTCTGTAGGGGGTTAAAGCGTCTGTATGTTTCTGTACGGGTTAA
Organism: Ictalurus furcatus; assembly: GCF_023375685.1. Taxonomy (NCBI): domain Eukaryota; kingdom Metazoa; phylum Chordata; class Actinopteri; order Siluriformes; family Ictaluridae; genus Ictalurus; species Ictalurus furcatus. Next base: position 39,163,840 of record NC_071256.1, read on the forward strand.
AGCGTCTGTATGTTTCTGTAGGGGGTTAAAGCGTCTGTATGTTTCTGTAGGGGGTTAAAGCGTCTATGTTTCTGTAGGGGGTTAAAGCGTCTGTATGTTTCTGTAGGGGGTTAAAGCGTCTGTATGTTTCTGTAGGGGGTTAAAGCGTCTGTATGTTTCTGTACGGGTTAAAGCGTCTGTATGTTTCTGTAGGGGGTTAAAGCGTCTGTATGTTTCTGTAGGGGGTTAAAGCGTCTGTATGTTTCTGTAGGGGGTTAAAGCGTCTGTATGTTTCTGTACGGGTTAAAGCGTCTGTATGTTTCTGTAGGGGGTTAAAGCGTCTGTATGTTTCTGTAGGGGGTTAAAGCGTCTGTATGTTTCTGTACGGGTTAAAGCGTCTGTATGTTTCTGTAGGGGGTTAAAGCGTCTGTATGTTTCTGTAGGGGGTTAAAGCCGAGTCTAAAGCAGAGTTTAAAGCCAGTGTTAATGCAGAGGATTACACTGACCTTATGGTCCCGTCCGTCCACCTCATACACTGAGATGTTCCCCCTGCGGTAAATCTCCTTCCCTGGAGGCTGCCTCCACTGACACTGAGTCTGAGACGCAGCGAGGGACAAAAACACGTTAAGAATAAGAAAAGTTACGAATAAACCGATCAACAAAACAACGATGAACGTTAGGCTACAACTATCCAAGTAAATAAATAAACAGACAAATGTTACTGAAACGGTGAATAATAATTATAGTACTCGTTTTCCTAAATAAGTAAATAAACCGTTATTATGAAAGACAATAAGATCCTTAGATTACTTAAACATAAATAAGAGATGAATAAATGTTAGCTTTTTGAAAACTGAAGTAAGTTATTTATGGAATAGAGAATAATTGTTAGGTTATTCGAAAAGGAATAAATAAATAAAACGTAATCAGAAAAATAACGAGCAGATTAATCGATTATCTGAAAACTGTTTATTTGATTTTAAAAATATTGGTCTGTTGCAGCTTTTAACCAGAAGAATCCCGGTGTACGAGTCTGCCGCAGATCCACAACACCCCCCTGTGGGGTAATAACTAAACTAACACATGACCCTCAGGTGTGCACTGACCAGGTGATATCTGAACGTCTTCTCATACTTCATGTACTTGAGACAGTATTCACAGATCCACAGCTTGGGCTGCTTCCCGTAATCATCGGGGAACGGAGAGAAGTACCAGGCGTCGATCTCGAAATTCCCGATCTGGATCTTATCCACGTATTTCACTTTGGTGATCTGCAGGGACGGACGTTCCAACACACAGGCGGAGAGGAACATCACGATTCACAAACAAATCACAGAATCCTCTTCGACTCCTGATAAACTTCAAATTAAACGCTTAACAGTTCCTCTCTCACCGCTTCGTGCTCCTTCTCCAGTGCCGCGGTCGTCGGGTCCATCTCCGCATACGTCTGAAACACACACACACACACACACACACACACACACACACACACGTCATTATATATAAAATACCACGTGCAGAGATCCTTAGACACGGCGTTAAAAAGGAGCTGAAGAACTGTATGCACAGTTAAACGGAGCCCGGTTTTCCGGTACCTTCTGGACGTGGTTGATCTCGTCGTGTTTGCGTTTTTGGTTGCGAGTGATCTTCCTCTCCGGCTGGTCCCCGAGCTCTCCTCCTCCTTCCTCCACACTCTTCCTCACCGCGTCCTTCACCGTTTTGGTCAGCGCCAGGCGACCCTTCCCAACCCACTCGTCTAGACGCCTGTTAACTGCACACGGGGAAGAAGAAAAGACAAAACAACAGAACAGAGATTTCAAACTGCACTGAAATCAGAACCGCTGGATCTGGATCAACCCGATCTGCAGATGGATCTGCACCAATCACTAAAAATACTACTTTATACTAAAACGTGTAGCGACATTTTCCCCTCCCCTAAGCAGCATCCGACTTTGAGCTACGTCACTGTGAACGCAACGATCAAGCAGATGTGAAGCCTCGCACGGTTCCTAAGCCAATCATATTCAGAGTTAAAACCAAAGTCCCGCCTACTACGACCAAAAGACAGTTCTACGATACACAACACGCATTGAGATATTTAGGTCTGTTAAATTCTCAGCAATATTTCATTTAAAAAAAAAAAAAAAAAAAAAAAAAACCAACTCAATAATACAACCCCAATTCCAAAAAAGTTGGGACGCTGGGTAAAATGTCAATAAAAACAGAAGGCAAAGATTTGCGAATCTCAAACCCATATATTATTCACACTAGAACATAGAAAACATATCAAATGTTTAAACTGAGGAAATGGACCGTTTTTAGAAAAAATAAGGTCGCAACAGGTCTCAAAAGTTGGGACGGGAGCCCGAAAAGGCTGGGAAAGAAGTGTTAGTAAAAAGAAACAGCTGGAGGAACATTTCGCAACTAATTAGATTAATTGGCAACAGGTCAGTAAGATGACATGGGTAATAACACGGGTTCATGAGATTCACAAATCATTGCATTGTTTTTATTTACATTTTATAATATTTTATTTATCATCAACAACAAAAAATTACTTCTTTAAAAATGTTATTTTTTATGTAAATGTAATACTCATTGTTTTTGGAAGAAGGAATAATATTAGTTATTATTATTATTTATTATTAATACTATTAGTTCATCAACGACGCAGAAAAGTCGTACTGTGGCACAATTTATCACGATATCGATATTATATCGTCACATGGCAGTCGGAAACGCCGTTTCTCTCGGAAACGCGTCTCGATGTTGAAGTGAAAACTCAGAGCAGGTGTTCGTTCACGGCTCTCGTTACGGTCACTGCAATACTGAATAACAAGCTTAAAGATGAATAATAAACTGAGACTTAAAGACGTTTAAGGAGTAGCTTGGTATAAACAAACAGAAGACGTGTCTCAGCTGACGGAGCAGACTGGAAAAGGAACATTGGGTACTTTTGATTTAGGATTTTTTGTCAAACTATCCATTTAAATCTGGGAGAAGTTCCGCGGTACTTGAAGTGCTTTCTACGCACCAGGCAAAAACAACAAAAACAAAACCACGTTCTCTCCACATTAACACTTTAGTTGAACTGAATATTCAGCAGTTCACTTACATCCAACATAATGCACATAGAACTCCTCTCTTCCCTCCTGCTCATTCAGTCTGGACTGGATCACTTCTGCTGAATCTGAGGGAGAGAGAGGGAGAGACAGAGAGAAAGAGGGAGAGACAGAGAGAAATAGAGAGAGAGAAAGAGAGAGAGAGACAGAGAGAAATAGACAAAGAGAGACAGAGAGACAAAGAGAGACAGAGAGACCGAGAGAGACAGACAGAGAGAGACAGACAGAGAGACAGAAAGAGACAGAAACAGAGAGAGAGACAGAAACAGAGAGAGAGACAGAGAGAGAGAGAAACAGAGAGAGAGACAGAGAGAAACAGAGAGAGAGACAGAGACAGGGAGAGAGACAGAGAGAGAGACAGAGACAGGGAGAGACAGAGAGAGAGACAGAAACAGAGAGACAGAGACAGGGAGAGAGAGACAGGGAGAGAGAGAGACAGAGACAGGGAGAGAGAGAGACAGAGACAGGGAGAGAGAGACAGAGAGAGAGACAGAGACAGGGAGAGAGAGAGACAGAGACAGGGAGAGAGAGAGACAGAGACAGGGAGAGAGAGAGACAGAGACAGGGAGAGAGAGAGACAGAGACAGGGAGAGAGAGAGACAGGGTGAATTAAATGGATTAATCGATAGATTTGTGGATATAATGAACAGAGCTACAAACCCAAAATGTGTGATAAATAATAATGAAGAACAGTGTTTATCCACAGTAATGGTGAATTAAACAGCACTAAGTTGTTAGAAGTGAATATTTCTAGCTCACGCCATGTTTTATCTGTGCGCTGACAAAGGTAAGTCTCTCCTATTTCCACCGACACCTCCTGCTCCCTGCCGCCGCCCAGCGACGCTCCGTCCCCGGCCCGCGAATTACTCGAGCCCGCGGCTTCTCTCCGCCGATCTGCGGCCTCCGCCTCGTCCTCCTCCCCGCCGCTGCCGTTGGATGAAAAAACAGACCGGTTCGCCGTCTCGACCTCTCCCCGGTCTTTCGCGGTGTGCCCGGCGTCCATTACCATCTCCATTCGCTCTCCTCGCCCGCGGTCGCTCAGTGTATTTACGCTGTTGCTGTGAAGCCCGCTGGACGCGCTGCGCTCCCTTCTAGACATTAGAGCCGATTTGAAAACATTGCGTAGCGCCCAGCGATTCTGAGCATGCGCAGTGCGGCAGTGGGCTGGGCAAACCTCCGGCTCTTTTTTGAACGTTGAGAATCGACTTACATGTTCCACTCATCTGTTCGTTAGTGTAAATAGTGAGTCATTTGTTTGACTATCCGTGTGAATGTTATTATTTTTTTAAATATACAAATATAATTAAATCTTATTCCCCGCATCAAAAAGGGAATTCACTGATAAATATATCGCAAACTTTGTGTTTTGCAAAAACAAGGCAATGAATCATTTGGGAGCCGAAGGAGTCGACTCTTAAATGTGAACTGAATCAAATGTTCCGAATCACTGGAGAGCAGGAGTTCATACTGCTGCTGAAACTTTTACTTCTCACAGCCTTAAAGATTTTTCATTTATTTTCGTCTTAGAGTAAATCTTTACAAACTATTTTCCTGAGGGATAATTTTCAGACTTTTTACAGATTGATTTTTAAATTTTTTATTTTATTTCTATGTTCAAAAAAGAAACAAGAAAACCTCATTGTTTTAAGTCTATATTATTTCAGACAGCATATTTTCTGTATTTTTTATACTTTTACACACACACACAAAAAAAAACCCCTGAGATTAATTTAACAGAATATGCAGTCGTAACCGGGTAATAACCCGGAGGAATGAGGACTTTGTGTGCGTGTTCTGCGGCGCGGCGAGGCAAGGCGAGGCGAGGTGAGCAGAAATAAACACACGGGTCACTACCGCGCAGGTGTAGGATTTTATTACAGAGGAGGTGGAGGATTTTATGACCGCAGCAGCGTTGATGATACAGGTACAGGTGAGAGAGCCGGGAGGGAAGCTGGTCGGTGTGTGTGCTCCTCCCTCCTCCCATTGTCAGAAAACTCCTTCCTTCCTGAGCTCGCTCTCGGTTCTCTGATGCCAGCTTTTCCCGTTTCCTCTGTAGTGACCCCCCCGGTGTCCTCTCGTTCCTCTGTGGTGGTGATGGTGAACGTTCCCACCGTTGTCCCACTGAGCGTTTCTCTCGTGCCAGTGGCTGTACGGTGGCCCACGTGGTCCGTGTCTCCTTCCCCTGTCTCGATCCTGCCTCGTTCCTCGTTCCCTCGCTCCGGTTTGAGCGCCGCCTGACGTGACGTGCTGCTCGTGTTTCGACTCATTCATCTCCTCACGGCTCATTTCGACACTCTCGTCTCCTAAAGCCTGTCTCGGCTGCTCTTTCGCTTCGGCTAAACGTCCGTCTCCGTGTTCGCTGGTGTCTTGTGGCGCTCCGCTGTTCCTGCTGCTTTCTGCTGCAGACATGCTGAGCTTGGCCAGGTTCTCCAGCACAGGTGGAGAAACCGCATGTCCTCCTCGTCCACCTCCTCCTTTTCCTCGGTCTCTCCTGCCTCCTCTAAACTCCACCTGTGGTCTCCTGCCGTGAGGAGCGTGAGGAGCTCGGCGATGGGACGGGCACGGCCTGTTCTCCGCTCGAAGAGGTTGAGGGTTCTGATTAGAGCATTCAGGAGGAGGTGGAGGAGGAGGAGACAGCTGTTGGGCGGAGTCAGTATCTGGAGCATGGACACAGGCGGGGTCTGAGGAGTCGGTGGGGGCCTTGAAGATTTAAGAAAAAAGAAAAAAAAATTAAATAGATTATAATCTATAAGTCCAAGTAAACACGTCATTATACAGCATCATTATACAATGTTCAAAACATTTACATTACATTTATTCATTTAGCAGATGCTTTTATCCAAAGCGACTTTTCAAATGAGAATCACGCATTTAACTACATGGTTACAAATCTGGTTATACAAGAGGTTTCCTAATTTGCATATTCATTCATATTCAAACCAGTTAGCTAAATGTTACAGATGCTTGCTCATTTGCATATTCAAAACAGCTATGCTAGCACTACTAGTGATTTTAGCTTATAACCTCATTTCCTAACATGGTACCTACTGCTAGGTTAGTGGTTCATTAACTCCATGTCAACACAAGGGCTGTATACACGGCCAGAGCAAGGTTATAAGTAAAAGTAAATACACAAACAAATATACAAATGACCAAATAAACATACAAATAAATAAACACAATTAGAGGACATTTTAAATAGTATGAAAACATTTACAGGTATAACGTATTCCATACTGAGCACGATACAAATCTATACGAGTGGTTTCATATTAATTCGGGATAAAAAAATGAATCTAAAATTATTTCGAGTGATAATTTATTGCATTAAAAGCAGAACACGTCAATAAAATGTGCTTCAAAGGCAGAGGAGTCCTGCATGACTGACAAAATGGTGCCTCGTGGTTCCGGTTCCTAATGCTAGTGACTAGATTATCAGAGATGTTTCCTCATTTGCATATTTAAAGAATTTCACACAAAGCTTCCCGTAGCTGGTGATTATAGACTATGTGAAGAGGTTTCCTCATTTGCATACGAATTCACATTCAAAAGCATTCACCTAAATATTACCAATGTTTCCTAATTTGCATATTCAAAGAAGTTATGCTAGAGCTTGTAGAGATTTTACATTATTACAGACATTTTCTGGTGACAGTTTGAATCTAAAGCTAATGTTAGTGTGAAGTATAATGCTAGCTGTAGAGAAAAGGCACAGGTGTGTGTAGAGGCTGGGTGCGAGTGAGGGGCGCGCGAGTGGGGGGGGCGCGCGAGTGAGGGGCGTGTCCGACGCTCCCTTAAACACTTACATGGTTAATGTGAATGAGGAAGCGATTAGACTCGGCCTCGGGGTCGATGACTCCTCCTTTTTCTCTCTGACGTTCCAGAATCTTCTGTAGCTCCGCCCACTTTCTTTTAAACTCTGCAGTGACTGCTTCATCCTCCTGCTGTGTGTGTGTGTGTGTGTGTGTGTGTACGTGAGAGAGAGAGAGACACGGGACGTGTATCAGGTAAGAACAGCATGAGAAACAGGAGATGTCACAGCATATTACTGAACAAACATTATTCACACACACACACACACCTTACACAGCTCTCACACACACACACACACTGTACACAGCTTACACGCACACACACAGTACACAGCTCATACACACACACACACACACACACAGTATACAGCTTAAACACACACACACACTGTACACAGCTCACGCACACACACTGTACACAGCTTAAACACACACACAGAACACGCGCACACACACACACACACACACAGTACACAGCTCACACACACAGTGTACACAGCTTAAACACACACACTGTACACACACACACACACACACACACACAGTACACAGAGGACAATGGTGCAGTGTTAGCACTGAGAACACCACCAACTCTGTCCACTTGATCTTTTCATCACTGACACAAGATGAGATGTGTGTGTGTGTACAGTGAGTGTGTGTGCACAGTGTGTGTGTGTACAGTGAGTGTGTACAGTGCGTGTGTACAGTGTGTGTGTGTACAGTGAGTGTGTGTGTACAGTGTGTGTGTGTACAGTGCGTATGTACAGTGCGTGTGTACAGTGCGTGTGTATAGTGCGTGCGTGTGTACAGTGCGTGTACAGTGCGTGCGTGCAGTGTATGTGTGTGTACAGTGTGTATGTGTGTGTGTGTGTACAGTATCAGTACCTGAGGGAATTTGGGTACCGGAGATGAAAGCAGAGCGTTCACGTCGTACATCAGCGGCTCTCTGCAGACGGGACACACCACACACAGCTCCTGTAACACACAACACGAGAGTGCAGCTACGTTTACGAGTGTGTTACTATGGTTACAACGAGGGCTGTGCAAAAACCCTGAATTAAACCAGAGTCAGCTCCTACCTCGTCCTCTCCTCCGTCTCTGGTCTTGTCCTCCTCCAGCTCCCTCACTCGCTCCTTCAGCTCCTCCTCCGAGTGTGTGATGTAGCGGCCCAGACAGTGAGAGTGGAAGTAATGATAGCAGCTCGTCTTGGTGAACACCTCGTCCTCCTGAACCCCGAGATAAACAACAACAACAACAACAACAACAACGGAATTTCATTTAGAGGCAGAATAAATGTCTGATACACACACAACGTAAACCCCAGACCTCATTATTATTAATAATTTATTTTAAATATTATTTATATATCTACAACTACACTGCTGTGAAAAAGTAAGTGCCCCCATCTTGATTTCTTCTGTTTGTGTAGATCTCATACTAAATTGTTTCAGAAATTAAAACTAAATCTAAGATAAACACAAAATACAGTTTTTAAATGATAACTTTTCTGCTTCAATAAATAAAGTTCTCCAAAACCAACTGGACCTGTGTGAAAATGTATTTGCCCCCGAAGTTATTAATTCCCCACATCTTTGACACTGCATTGATAATGGGGTTCAGCTGGACGAGACACAACCAGACCTGATTACTGCAAACCCTGTTCAATCACATCTACACTTACACAGAACTTTCTCAGCAGCATGGAGTTGGTTAAAAGGTATTTCCCAGTAACACACTACGGCAAAGCTGAAAGAGATTCCAGAGATGATGAGGAAGAAGATGATTGAAGTACATCAGTCTGGGAAGGGTTACAAAGCTATTTCAGAGGCTCTGGGACTCCAAAGAACCACGGCGAGAGCCGTTATCTTCAAATGGAAAAACTCGGCACAGTAGTGAACCTTCCCAGAAGTGTCCGACCTTCCAAAATTCCTCCAAGAGCACAGCGACGACTCATCCAGGAAGTCACAGAAGAGCCAAGGACAACATCAAAGGACCTACAGGCCTCTCCTGCATCAATAAAGGTCACTGTTCATGACTCCACTATCAGAAAGACACTGGGGGAAAACGGCTCCATGGAAGAGTGGCGAGGTGAAAACCACTGCTAACCCAGAAGAACATTAAGACTCGTCTGAATTTCACCAAAACACACCTCGATGATCCTCAAACCTTTTGGGAGAATGTCCTGTGGACTGATGAGTCGAAAGTGGAACTGTCTGAGACGGGTGTCCCGTCACATCTGGCGTAAACCAGACACAGAATTCCACAAAAAGAACATCATACCTACGGGCAAGCATGGTGGAGGCAGTGTGATGGTGTGGGGATGCTTTACTGCTTCAGGGTCTGGGCAACTTGCAGTAATTGAGGGAAACATGAATTCTGCTCTCTACTAGAAAATCCTAAAGGAGAATGTCCGGTCTTCAGTCCGTAATTTGAAACTTGAGCGCGACTGGATTCTGCAGCAAGAGAACGATCCAAAGCGTCGGAGTAAATCCTCGTCCTAGAGGTAAGTGGCTCCAGTTCTCAGAAGTGTTTAGTTGAAGTTATTGTGAAACAGATTTTAAGTTTAAGGGGGCAATTAGTTTTTCACATCGGTAATAGGTGTTGGAGAACTTTTTTGATTCAATTAAAAGGTAAATAACACTGTACTGTGTTTACTCAGGTTGCCTTCGTTTCATGTTGTATTTCGTTTGAAGATCTAAAACTATTTAGTACGAGATAGACACAAAAACGGAAGAAATCAGGGTGGGGGTGAATACTTTACTAAACAGGAGGCTGATGATAACCCGAGCCCACATCACTGCTGCTTACTGCTCCCAGACCGGAAGATGATTATTTTCCTCTAACGGCACGTCCCCGAGTGTTTTATTCCTCTTACACCTCAGCAACCTACATCCAGTAGGATTTTTTAGTTATTAAAGAACAGGTCATAGTTATATCCATTTAAACTCCAAACAACTTCCTGTTGTCACGTATGCTACAGCTGCTATAAACAGTAACCAGACAAAAAAACCCATGTCGGAAAACTTCAAGTTACAGCTGTACCTCTGACACTGGAGACTCCTTCCATAAACCTTAAATAAACGCATCACACTTCACAGAGAAACTCACAGTGTTAACGTTTTTGAATCAGTTAATAATTAGCCACGTGTCCACCGCACATGTCGCTGTGAACGAGCTGTTACTATGGAAACGATAACGTATTAAAGCGGGCGCATTCATTACAAATAAAGCTGCGATGTGAAGCGGCGCTACTGTCAGAGCCGCTGTTCTAGAGAATTAATCAACACCTCCTGACCAATCACAGTGCAGAACTCAGCAGCTCCACGGTGTAATACGTGGAACTTCTCCGTTTGTTTTTTACAGCGTTCCGTTTGACTCTTGCTGCTATTTTACACAAAAAAAAGAGATAAGAACGTCTTTCAAACTCCAGTACGAGTCACATGACCAATCAGAGCTGGATCTGGGCGCTACCTTAAAGCCGTACAGACAGATCACACAGCTGCCGTGAGGAATGTTGCTCTCGGTCAGGATCTCTTTGGCTTTCTGTGGAGAAGATCAAAGAAAATAAATGAGAGATTCTCACGGACGCTGAGACGGAGAGATGCAGTGCAGCGTGAGTTGAGTGAAAAAACACACACACACACACACACACACACACACACACACACCTCAATGAGCTGATAGAGCACGGGTGTCCCCACACACTCCTCAGCTTCCGAGTGTAGACTGCGCTGTAAACTGCAGGTGAACAGGAGAGACGGATTACTGGCACTGTGAACGAACGAACACACACACACACACACACACACACACACACACACACACAGAGGAATGTCAGAGAGAGATGAGAGTGAAGTGTGGACAGGAACCTGAGCAGCTTGTCGTCTGAGAGACCTCTGGGATGGTGGATGGCGATGCAGGGAGGAGACGCCGGGTACTGAAACACAAACCACAACTCAGCAGTCAGTACTCTAGAGAGCAGAGATACAAATCACTACATCATAATAATAATAATAATAATAAAACTAATAATAATAATAATAATAAAACATAATAATAATAATAATAATAAAACTAATAATAATAATCTCATCTAAAGCTTGATATTCAAATAAGCCACGCCCATTCTGGTTTATACCTCCATTTGCATATTTGTGCCTTTTCCCCCTTCAGGAGATTAGCAAAGGAACACTGACCCTAGATTAATAAAGTACCTTTATTTTCTGATAACGTTACACGTTTTCTTTATTTCATGAACATCTTCCAGATCTTTCAGTAGCTACACACCCTTTAAGCACCTAAAGCGCCCGGGGTGATGTGAGAACACACCTCTGAATCCAGGTCCAGCGTGAGCGTGAGCCGGACAAACTGCGCCAGACAGTCTTCTCCAGTGGAGGGGTGGAGGATCACACTCACTCTCCATCCTCTACACACACACACACACACACACACAGAGTTATGTCATGCACTTCTACTTGCTACACACAAGTACGTAAACACCCGAACGTCTCTCGTTCCAAAAAGCATTAACATGGAGTCGTCCATCATTCCACCACGGAAGCTTGATGAAGGCTGGATCGCAGTCAGCGTTCTACCTCATCACCAACAGGTCCTCCAACTTCAGGCTCGTGTCCGGTTCTCTTCCAGTGACACCCAATCCAGAAGCTCCTGAGAAAAAGTTCTTGCACCGGTGCTGCTTCCAGACGCAGTCAGAACCCCGGCGTGTTTTTCTCAAACGTTCACAATCACCGCACTCACACTTCAACAAGTCCCTCAGGAGAACCCCATGAACCTGTCTGCCAGTGTTTGGACGAGAGACTGCATGGTGGGACTCGCTCATTAGGAGGGGGTGTACATACTTTTGGTTGTGTGATGTGTGTATTTATAATAAAAGGAAGAGATTTTTACCCATCATCGTTCCGTGTGACCGTCAACTCATCCAGATAGATAGACTCCAGAACCTCAATCTCACACTGGACACTGCAAACAAACATGCACTTATTATTAGTATTATTATTAGTATTATTATTAGTATTATTATTAGTATTATTTAATATTATTAGTAGCATTACTATTAGTATTATTAGTATTATTATCATTATTATTAATGGTGCTTGAAAAGCACTACTATTGTTATTCGGCATACTTATTATAATAATTATTATTCTTCCACGGCTCTCAAAAGTATTGGCACCCCGCATGGCTGGCCCTCCAAAGAATTTGCGCCCTACATGGCCGGCTCTAAAACGCATTGCTGCACTAAACGGCCGGCTCTACCAGTACTGGCGCCCTATCTGTCCGGCTCTTCAAAGTATTGGCGCCCTACACGGCCGGCTCTAAAACTATTTCCGCCCTAAACGGACGGCTCTAAACAGTATTGGCGCCCGATCTGTCCGGCTCTCGAAAGAACTGGCACCCTTTCTGTCCGGCTCTCAAAAGTATTGGCTTCCTACGCCGTCGGCTCTCAAAAGTATTGGCGCCCTGCGCGTCTGGCTCTCTAAAGTATTGGCGCCCTGAAAGGAAATTCTCTTATATTATGAACTGCTGTCAAATACCTATGATGAATGTATTCATTTAATTACCTCTTTGAATAAGCTGATCAACTGCCAGCCTTTATTATAGCTGCCACATGTATTTTCTATATCCTGAAAAGACTTATTTTTGTAGAGTGCTGTGTGTTTTGTCTAAATCTGTCTAGCACCTGCACAAGTAGAAACCCGCCTACGCAATGCTGTTATCTTTGTGTATAAATACTCCTGTTCTAGACGAAATAAACTGGATGTCTCTGTGAACAGCGTCAGTGTGTTCGTTTAGACTCCCCAGGCCTGAATACTCTGTGGTCAATCACACTTTCTCACTCACAGCACAGAACTAAGAGTTAAGAGAAGTGAAAAGGCTGAGATTCCTGAGATTCCTTATGTCTCTAACACGCTCCACCCTGGTTTCGCCACGGCAAACACCACTTGCAATTTCTTCAGGAAATGTACCAGTCTAGTTATTATTATTATTAGTAGGAGCATAAACAAACTCCAGTTAGTCCAGAATGCAGCTGCTAGAGTCCTAACTAGAACCAGAAGATACGACCACATCACCCCGATCTTATCCACACTGCATTGGCTCCCAGTGAAATCTCACATTGATTATAAAATACTATTATTGACCTACAAAGCACTAAACGCTCTCGCGCCACAATATCTAAGCGTCCTTTTGGTTTTCTATGATCCGCCACGCCTACTTAGATCAAAGGATGCAGGCTATCTGCTGGTACCTGGAATAGTGAAGGCCACAGCAGGGGGAAGAGCTTTCGCTTATAGAGCCCCACAGTTATGGAACAGTCTTCCTATTAGTGTTCGGGACTCAGACACAGTCTCAGTGTTTAAGTCTAGGCTTAAAACGTATTTGTTTACTCAAGCCTACCCTGACTAGACTTTCTATTACGCTAAGCACAGTCCTAATCATCTTTTCTCTCCCTCTCTCCTTCTGTCGAGTCACACACGATTTTATGGAGATACTAGAGATCCTGATCCTCTCTGCCTCTGGATGGAGCTCAAATCTACTCCAATTCCAGACTGCTGGGACTACGGCTGCTCCTAAGGCCATACAGACTTCATATAAATCCATAATGAACTTTTTCACACTATCTGTTGTGACCCAGATGAGGATGGGTTCCCTTCTGAGTCGGGTTCCTCTCAAGGTTTCTTCCTCTTAACATCTTAGGGATTTTTTCCTCACCACTGGCTCGCTCAGTTGGGATAAATTCACACCTTTAATATCTGTATCCTGTGTTTATATATTTCTGTAAAGCTGCTTTGAGACAATGTCTATTGTAAAAATGACTGTACAAATACCACTGAATTATTACACAGTGTACCACTGAATTATTAGACAGTGTAACACTGAATTATTAGACAGTGTAACACTGAATTATTAGACAGTGTACCACTGAATTATTACACAGTGTAACACTGAATTATTACACAGTGTAACACTGAATTATTACACAGTGTAACACTGAATTATTACACAGTGTAACACTGAATTATTACACAGTGTAACACTGAACACAGATCAATATTCTGCTTGCTGCTGGGTCTGAACATCACACTAACTCATTTTAATATAATTAAACATGTCTTAATCCAGTCTGAATAAATCAGAAAGAATATTTTACAAAGAATTATTATTTAAATGGGAATATTTCGCTAGATTGCAAAAACAACTAACAGCTAGAAATCGCTAGCAGGTATTTAGCTAACATTACTCAGTAAAACGTAGTCAGAATTAGCATTCAGCCTCAGATTAGCATGACAAGCAATCTATTAAAACATCCTCCATCTAATAAATACACAAATTCCGCTCATATTGTAAACTAATACACAATTTACACACATCCTGCTGAACATCACTCACTCGCTCTCGGCCGCCATGTTTCCCAGCTGGCTGGTGACGTCACACGACCAAAAAAAAAACCCCTTAACAAGGCGGTACCTTCGTCGTCACGTGCGTCCGACAAATGCGATCTGAGCCGTGATTGGTCAGTTTGAGCGACAGATTCGGTATCTCGTTAGGATTGGCTAAAAAAGATATACACAGATATTACAGCCAATCATAGCGCGGAGGCGGGACTTGCACCAATATGGTTGTGTAAAAAAGGTTTTTTTTTTAGATTTAACACATTTTAAAGACATAAACTTTTTATTATAATCATTCAGACACATTTAAATTCTATAATGTTACTCCTTTTGTACAATTAAATTAGATAAATAGAATGTAAAAAAAAAACAATTTAAAGCTGCCAGGGGAATGCCATTCTTTTTTTTTAGCACTTTTTAGCACTTATATGTTGTTAAGAGTGTATCACGTTATAAAACATGTCATTTCTTATTGGCAGCAGGTGGCGCTATGACTATAACTGCATATTGGCATGTAGGTGTCTTCAGGCCAGAATTAGTATAAAACATGAAGTTTGGTGCAGATTGAATACTGTATGTCCGAGTTAGTGGAAAACGTGTCAGTTCATGTTGCCAGCAGGTGGCGCTATGTATATAACTGAACATTGGCATGTAGATGTCCTCAGGCCAGGATTCGTATCAAACGTGAAGTTTGAAGCAGATTGAACATTGTATGCTTGAGTTATAACAACTTCCTGTTCAATAGCACGCTTTAGCACTTAGCTAAGTGTTGCTAGAATGTTCTAACATGTTTTAGCAAGCATGTTGCTACCATGTTTAGAATTTGCTGGCATATTTTTAAATGTTGCTAGGAGTACATCAGTGTAAAACATGTCACTTCCTGCTGCCAGCAGGTGGCGGTATAATGATAAATGAATATTGGCATGTAGATCTCTTCAAACATGTGAAGTTTGGAGCAGATTGGACATTGTATGTTTGACAGAACAACTTCCTTTTTCATGGCAAAACATTGAACTTTGTGAGACCGCCACGCCCACGCCCACGCCCACGCCGTGTAGCGCAAACTCAAAACCTTCGCAATGTAGCATCGCCGATGCCTTTAGATGAGACGGAACAAATATAATGCCAACCTGATGAAATCTCTAGGGGGAGTCTGTTCCAGTACGAGGCCTGAGAACAGTGGTCCTCTGTGTATTCTATAACGTTCACACAAGCGTACTGTCCTTCATCGCTACATTCAGAAAAACATCTTTGTGCTGTTCTACTTCTACAGTGTGTCCCAAAAGTCTCGGTACACACGGAGGGGACGATGTGCAGCAGCACCACGATTAGAACGATTTGGAAGTGGAAATAATTTCATAAAATGGGTTACGGTAATATATAAAAATTCAACTGCAGAAATCTTGACAAATAGAAATATTTCGAAACCAGTAAAAATCAGTAAAGCATGCCCACAAGGTCTCCCGCTCTCCTTTACTCTTCACGTTAGCAATCGAACCTCTCGGAATTGGAACACGTTCACGTCAGCGATTTTGTGGAAGAGCGGTGGGGCCGACACAACACGGAATATCTTCGTATGCTGACGATGTCGTTCTATTTCTGTCAGGGTTAAGTCAATCAGCTCCAGCTGTGTTAGAGCGAATTAAGACATTTGGTGCTCTCTCGGGACATGAGGTAAATCACACACAATCTTCTTTATTACCACTCCATTCAAATGAGAGAGGGAATCCCGTTTCAGAGGTAATCGATTTAATGTTGCAGAACAGTTTAAATATTTGGGAGTACAGATTTTGCCCAGACTGGAAAAGGTTGTTGACGCTAACTATGAGCCTTTAATGATGGAAATGAATGAGTCACTTGATAGATGGAGGTCACTACCGGTACGGAATCTCATAATCTAACCCTACCTCTTCCCTCATACATGTACTCGGACACAGCAAAAAGAAAACGGAAACAAACTAAAAACCCGACTGTGAAACACGTGATGAAAATATGGTACGACGTACAAAAATATCTCAAGGACCTACATTCATCATCGCAATATAGTCCCATATGGGGTAATGGTTTTTTTGTTCCAGGAAGAGCGGACGCTACGTTCAAACTGTGGGATTCTAAGGGACTTAAAATAATCCAAGATCTTTATCTGACAGATTCTGATATCATGGTGTTTTTTGAGGAGTTGAGGCGTAAGTTCAGCCTTAATAGGAAACATTTTTTTAAATACCTCCAGCTTAGAAGCTTCATTAAAGCAAATCAAGTTAATGCCCTCACTGGACCCCCACATTCATCTTTGGAAAAAATGCTGATAAAGGATCATCTGAGAAAGGGCATCATATCTGAATTTTCTGGGTTGCTGACGTTGTTGGTCCGAGGATTCACGGTGTAGGTTGAACGCACGGAAGGAAGACTTGCAGTTTGAAGTTTCGGATGAGGATTGGAAAGTAGCTTGTACTAAGGCTCATACTGTGTGTATAAATACACGCCTTAAACTCATACAGTACGAACGGTTAATGCGGACGTATGTAGCACCGGTGGAATTAAACAGAGACAATAAAAACGTACCGGACATATGAACAACATGGAAGGAAGCTAGAGGAACGTTGTTTCATTGTATCTGGCAATGCAGAAGGACTGAACTATTCTGGGAAGAGGTAAGAGTCATAATGGAGATCATTTCAAAATTAATTTGACTGACTCGAAGCTTTTTCTGTCGGTCGTATACCCAGAGAAACATGATTATAGTAGAAACACGCGAGCGTTTATAGACCTCGACTCGCTTCATGCCAAAAAGCGTGTCACACTGTAGTGGACAAAGACTCTCAGACCGTGCTACTCAACGGATAAGACAAATGATGTCGAGTCTTCCATTAGAAAGGATAACTGACACATTAAAAGCTCAACAGCAAATACCTGAAAACATCTGGAGCCCTTTCAGTGATAGTGTAACGGATTTGGATTTAACAGGTGAGGGAGTGGATGATTAATATCTCTGGACGGTGCACGTTCCGACTTTGTAAACTTGACATCCTTCAACATATTTTTGTTTCATTCTGTAGAGCAGACGTGTTAAACTGTGTGAAGGGATTTACACGTGAGAGGGGAAACACCCCAAAACAAACAGGTAAAGGTCTGAACCAGACCCGACCACCTTCAAGCGTTCCGACTCCACGGACACGAGTCCTCACCGAAGAACACCGAAAACATCTGTCTCGTTTCATCATGAAACAGCAGACGATCCGATCCACGCCCGAAGTCGGGAGGACCGTTGGGATCCGATCCACGCCCGAAGTCGGGAGGACCGTTGGGATCCGATCCACGCCCGAAGTCGGGAGGACCGTTGGGATCCGATCCACGCCCGAAGTCGGGAGGACCGTTAGGATCTGATCCCCACGCCCGAAGTCGGGAGGACCGTTGGGATCCGATCCACGCTTGAAGTCGGGAGGACCGTTAGGATCTGATCCACGCCTGAAGTCGGGAGGACTGTTTTTGTGAAGCTGTTAGACTGTAGAGTTTTATTCCACTTAATTCTACTGATTTTTGAGTTTATTTATTTTAGGAGTCTGGACCTGCGTTCCCGCTCTGGGGAAAGTTAATGGTTAAGATTCAAACTCGCAGTATCCGAGCGACAGAGCGAGACGTATCTGTTATACATGAAAAAAACACAAAACACAAGAACTGATGCATAAGAAGAACTTTATTCAGACTTGTTAAAGAAGGAAAAACCGGTTAAACCTGTTCTGATCTGTGTTCTGATCTGTGTTCTGATCTGTGTCTGATCTGTGTCTGATCTGTGTCTGATCTGTGTCTGATCTGTGTCTGATCTGTCTGATCTGTGTTTGATTTCCACTATCTGATAAAGCTGTATCTACACCTCCATCACCTCGTCCTGACCCTGCTCCTTCTCCAGTGAACCGGTCGTCCACACGTTTCTCACTGCGTCTCTCTCGTTCAGCAAGTTCTGTCTCCTTTGGACTCGCTATGGTCCCATTGTCCCCCAGCTGTGTCTCACTCTCTCCCAGATCTCTTTCTCTTTCTCTATGCTGTTCATCAAGCTTTCTCTCTCGTACTTCCATCTTTTGATGTTCCCTCCCATTGCGCTCTCTCTTTCTCCCAGCTCTCGGTTTCTTTCTGCAAGACCTTTCTCCTCGCCTCTGCTATTTTTCCTGGTTCCTCAAACTCTGAGGTGGAAGCCTGGAGCTGATTGATGTGTTGCAGAAGCGCAGCGTTCCTCTCCACTGCCTCTTGTACCTTCAGGTTTTCTTCCTCCTCCTCCGTTATCGTCCGTGATTCAGCGTCCATCTGAGCATGAGACAGACGTTCCATCTCAGCTTCTCTAGCCTCTCTCTCTGCCGCAGCTCTGTCTGGAGCGGCTCCGTCTCCTCTTTAACCTGAGCCTGGCTTTCATTCTGATTCTCTACCTTGGACACAAACTGCTCAGTGACGGCCAGTGCAGCACGCACTTTCTCCTCCAGCGCCTTCTTCGTCTGTGTCTCCTCTCTCCGTCTCGGAGCGTTCAGTCTGTGCGTCTCCTCTCTCCGTCTCGGAGCGTTCAGTCTGCGTGTCCTCTCTCTCCGTCTCGGAGCGTTCAGTCTGTGTGTCCTCTCTCTCCGTCTCGGAGCGTTCAGTCTGCGTGTCCTCTCTCTCCGTCTCGGAGCGTTCAGTCTGTGTGTCCTCTCTCTCCGTCTCGGAGCGTTCAGTCTGTCCTCTCTCTCCGTCTCGGAGCGTTCAGTCTGTGCGTCCTCTCTCTCCGTCTCGGAGCGTTCAGTCTGTCTCTTCTCTCTCCGTCTCGGAGGATTTCTTCCCCTCGTCCTCCGACTCAGCCTGCTGCTGTTCTCCGTCTGAGCCCCACTGCTCTGCCTTCATCATCAGCTCACACCTGACTTCCACTTCCTTTACTCTCCCGTGTACGTGCGTGTGTGTGCGAGTTGTGACGTGTACAGAGGCGAGATGATCCTCTCACATTCAGACACGCGTTACAGAACGCACTGGGCGGAGCCTGACGGTGCAGACGGACGAGGACCTGGAGCGCGCTGCACTTCGAAAGCGACGCGAGACGTTTTTAAGGTAAAGACGTGGAAGGTTCTGCAGTGGCCGAGTCCTTCACCTCCACCTGAGCTGCATTTCACTTCCTGAAGGTAAACCTGAGGAGGAAACTCCACGAGAACGTGCAGGAAGTGAAGACGGTGGAGGTGAACACCTGGCAGAGCTTCCGCAGAGTTCCAGACTTCACGCCGTCTCCGACTACAACAGATTCACAGCCGAGCAGTAGGAACGGATCCGAGTGTAAACGTTTACACATCAATATCATTTTTATTAAATAAAGGACACGGACCCGATAATCTAGTGCATTTTTAACACGGTATTTTATTGCTATTGATTAATTTGGACGCATGACGTGGCTCATCAATACTTTTCATTAGTTTTTTTGTTTTTATTAACATATTGACGAAGCACATCAGCTGTGTTAATGGCTCTTTGATTACATGTGTAATAACAGTGTAATACCTTCGACTGTACGTCACTCGTTTAGTCATAAAATTATACATGTTTGTTTTTTCTTATTTTACAAAAACACCATTCGGGTACTTTATAGTGGCTTCCAGTTCCAGTTCCAGTTCCTGTCATCAGTGCAAAGTCACGCATAAACAATGTGAAACGGTTGCCAGAGCGCCGCAGGTGCAGTTCCTCAGGGTTCCTCATTTCTCTCTCGGTTCTCAGCAGCATTTCTTTCCTCTCTTCCTCCTGTCGCGGTCGCGGTGAGCGTTGATGTGAACCGTGTCCTTCTCTCTCTCCCGCTCTCGCTCCGCTCGGCTCTGACTCTGTTTCTTCGCCCGCAGGACCATGTGGGTAAACGCCATGAACATCTGCGTCACACACACACACACACACACACACACGGTGTGAGTATCTCCCTCCTACTCTTTCGTCCGTGCCGTACAGACGGAGCCGCGTGAAGGCAGAACGATCGGAACGGACGCAATCCGCACACCGACAAGCTAAAAAATATTCTTCCACCTGACCGGTCACCGGCTTCTAACCTGCATAAAAGTTCATAAACCCGTCACAACTTTCTCAAGCCTGCTCGCTATCCCACAATCCCTTTCTCTACTAATGTTCTCACTTCTCGAATACGCCTGCAGCGGACACGTGGCCTAAAACACGTTACACGTGATTAAAAACAGAACAGAGAAATAATACGCGACATAATTATTTAAGAATACTAACGTTTGGATGTTCAAGTTTTCTTTCTTTCTTTTATATAAATCAGTGACTGGCGCAGGAATAAACACTAAAAATAAACACACTGTGGACAAGCAAAACAAACAACCAAATAAAGACGACATATTCAGAGAACATATTCTACATGCTTAGTCTAAAATAAGATCAATAAAATGAAGATCAAATGCTTCCAATAACTCGACCGTTTTCACCTGGAATTAATGTAAACAGATTATTTTCTGACTTTTCACTGATAAATAATGTCACCTTCGAGATGAAAAACAGAAACAAAACGAAAAGCGTTTCATTTAGAAATAAAACAGAGCTACTAAAATACCAACGCTAACGAAATAAAAGATTCAATCAAATCGAAACTGGATCCTAAAAACAAACTGAAATTCAAATGAAAGCTGAAAAAATAAAACATTTACAAATGTAATAAAAATCCACAAACTTAAAAATTTTTTTAAAAAATCATAATATTTATAATAAAATCTTTGCTCAGAGATGTTTGTAAAAAAAAAAAGTTTCTTTTATCTGTAATTTTATTTTACAACTGAACTTAAAAAATAATAGGAGGAATTGTTTTAACAAAAATGTCAATTTAAAAAAACAAAAACAACAACAGAAAAACAAC
Organism: Ictalurus furcatus; assembly: GCF_023375685.1. NCBI lineage: Eukaryota > Metazoa > Chordata > Actinopteri > Siluriformes > Ictaluridae > Ictalurus > Ictalurus furcatus. The sequence goes on from NC_071256.1 coordinate 39,185,021, forward strand.
CTCTTCCACATTGATATTTTCTTTAGCGCTGGTCTCGAACACTCGAACTCCTACAGTCTCTCCGAACCTCTGAGCGTCGTGAGAGTCCACCTGCTTCTTTGACGGATCGTCGTTCTTATTCCCAACTGCAGAGAAGTAAAAAACCACAGAGGCAGCTCGTTCAGAAGGTTTTAAGGCTGTTCCAGACAGCAACGTGTTCGAGCAGAAACGAGAAGGAAACGCCGCGCGTCTCAACGCTCACCTAATATCTTACACACGTTGTCACAGTTCTGCGAGATCTCGTTCAGCCACCGCTTCACGTTCACAAACGACTCGGGATTCGTAACGTCGTACACGATAATGACCCCGTGAGTGTTCCTGTAATACCTACACACACACACACACACACACACACACAGACAGACAGACAGAGAGAGAGAGAGAGAGAGAGAGAGAGAGAGACTTTGAGTCTTAAGACACCTTTAATTCATCAGTGTTGCACATTTACATTTTGACTTTTTTTTTTAAAGAACCCATCAGATCCCCCACCCACACCCTCCACCCAGGAACCCCTTCAATCTTTCTATAAATCCTTTATAGTCCATAAATCTCTATGAAAGTCCACGGTCCTGTTTATATGAAAGCCTTTCTGAACCGTCTCCGTGGTGACGGTGTAAAAACTTGACACGCTTCACTGCCGAGTTTTTGCAGCCGAGAGGAATCAGTCTCATGGGGTTGGAGAACTTCCCGAAGCGGGCCAGCTCCTTCATCATCACCTCGTCTTGGATGAATGGGGGTATGTTAGAGACGATGACTCCAGTTCCAGGGGCAGAAAGAGGGGAAACATGTACCGGGGCTCCTCTCACCCATATTCCAGTTTTTTGATGAGGTTTTTTTCCCGCAGGATCACCACCACTGCTTTGTTTATTCGGGAGACAGAGAAGATGTTCTCACACCTGACCTGCTCTCCTACTGCTAACAGAACCTCCTCCACCTGAGCTCCACTCTCTGCCACGCACCTGACGCACCATGCCAGAGAGACAGCGTCTCCCCGCCGGTCTCAGAGGCCACGGTGTCCTCCTCACTCTGTCCCACTCTCAGCTATTTACAGCCTGTGTACTTCACCTAATACTCTATGACTTTCACTTATTAATCCCGCAGGAAAATACAAAAACACAGCTGGCAAAACACCAGAGAGCTGTGCACGCTTTCACTCCGCACTCAGCACAGGCACACACACAGAGAGAGAGAGAGAGAGAGAGAGAGAGAGAGAGAGAGAGAGAGAGAGACAGAGATAGTGAGACAGAGAGAGAGACAGGGGAAAAAAAGAGAGAGACGGAGAGAGAGACAGAAAAAAAGAGAGACAGATAGAGAGAGAGATGGAGAGAGAGACAGAGAGAAAGAGACAGAAAAAAATAGATAGAGAAAGACAGAGATAGCAAGAGAGACAGAGAGATAGAGAGAGACAGAGAGATAGAGAGAGACAGAGAGATAGAGAGAGAGAGAGATAGAGAGAGACAGAGAGATAGCGAGAGAGACAGAGAGATAGTGAGAGACAGAGAGAGAGACAGAAAAAAGAGAGAGAGAGAGAGACAGAAAAAAAGAGAGACAGAGATAGAGCGACAGAGAGAGAGAGCGAGCGAGAGAACCCCACAACGCAGCTACTCTGAAGCCCTCAGAGGACCACTACACACCACAACGAGATGTGTGAGATCAAAGAACTACAGCAATATATCTGCAGCACTTTCATAAAACTAAAAACTGCACAAAAACGCATACATATAAAAAACAAACAAAAAAGCGCCACACTGTCATACAAAAGGTTAACACACATATTTGGATATATGACTGTAGGATATATACTGTAAACAAAAAGAAGAAAAACACAACAACATGACTTCACTCACCATCAGCGTGTGGAATACTGAAGGACTGAACTCATCAGCCTTTGGACTAAAAACCCCAAACAATACCTTCCACAAACAAATTAAAATCCTTGACATCATCCTCCTCCTGCGGAGACTCGGGGGGTCTTATCATCGGGTACAACCGCACCTACACAACACGACAGACACTCTAAACACTGAAATACCACATTTGGCTGAAAAGAGGAAAATCCGTACTATCTTCACGGAAGGACCGAGTCCTCCGTGTCATATACGTTCCACCTTCAGCGTCTCCATACCACTCTGAAGACACGTCCGCAGAGTTAGAGAGAGAGATATGCCATTTCCAGGCCAGGGAAATGTGCGCGTCTGCAGAGACCTGAACACCAGGACAGGAACACAACCTGACACAATAAACACACACTTCACCGACAACAATACGACTCTCACTAGCCGTTCTTCCCCAAGCCACACGAACAACTACGACAATACAATAAACAAAAATGGCAAAGACGTGCCGCGGGTCTGTACATCGTCACCGCTGGGATACGAGGACACTCTTCAGGAAGATACACACTGTGCTCACCTCGTGGGAATAGTACAGGAGATTACATCATAACAGATTTAGACCCTCTCTCTCAGAGCATTCACCATCAATCTACAGTACAGAAGGAGTCAAGCAGGCAGGTCAAAATAATAATATCATCTTCAAAAGAGCAGAGATGGCCAAATTAAAAACCAGAACTTCATCAACACCTACGTCCAAAAAAGATGGCGGATGGTTTAACAAAGAATTTAAGAAAAGAACTCAGGAAATGTCCTGACATACGACTCCTATACTGTGAAACACTCAAACAATATAAACATACACTCTGAACCAAGAAAGCAAAATACACACACACACACACACACACACACACACAGACACACACACACACATCTGACACTAGTCAAGGAGTTGATCAACACACAGCAATTCTGGGACAACTGGAACAAAGTTTATTAAAAAAAAAAATTGTAAAAAATGAGAGCATGAAGAATTGGCAATTCAAGATGGGGATATCTGGACAAGCCATCTCCAAACTGTTTAAAAAATATATCATCCGAAACAAATCCAGAGCAAAGTCACAAACAGACAGCTTGAAGAGCTGAGACTGGCCATTAGAGATAACCAAAACCCTTCAGACTCCTTCATTACTGAGCAGGAACTCAAAAATAACATTAACAAACTGAAACCAAAGAAAGCATCTGGACCTGATGGACCTGATGGATCTAATGGGATCCTGAATGAAATGATTAAACACACCAGCTCTAAATTTCAAATATCCATCATAAAACTCTTCAGGCTGGTTCTGAGAGAGAGAGAGAGAGAGAGAGAGAGGGAGAGAGAGGGAGAGGTGTGACTTTGAGAGAGAGAGAGAGAGAGAGAGGGAGAGGTGTGACTGACAGAGAGAGAGAGAGAGGGGGAGAGAGAGAGAGAGGGAGAGGTGTGAGAGAGAGGGGGAGAGAGAGAGAGAGGGAGAGGTGTGAGAGAGAGAGAGCGAGTCAGGTGTGACTTTGAGAGAGAGAGAGAGAGAGAGAGAGAGAGAGAGGTGTGACTTTGAGAGAGAGAGAGAGAGAGAGAGAGAGAGAGAGAGAGAGAGAGAGAGAGAGAGGGAGAGGTGTGACTGACAGAGAGAGAGAGAGAGAGAGGGGGAGAGAGAGAGAGAGAGGGAGAGGTGTGATGACACAGTGACAGAGAGAGAGAGAGAGAGGAGGGAGAGAGGAGAGAGATGTGTGACTTTGAGAGAGAGAGAGAGAGAGAGAGAGAGAGAGAGAGAGAGAGACAGAGAGGTATGACCGAGAGAGAGAGTCAGGTGTGACTTTGACCTTGTGAGAGAGAGAAAAACCTGGATATTTGATATCTGATTGAGGATTAGTCTGTGTACTGTGACCTTTACATGTGTACTGAGTACTTTAGGCGTGGTTTTGTGGGCGGAGCTTACGTCGACGTGATGGTTCTGAACCTCTCCTGTCCCGCTGTGTCCCAGATCTGAAGTTTCACTCTCTCTCCATCGATCTCCACTGTCCGGATTTTAAAGTCCACACCTATAGTGGTTATGTAGCTCCCTGCAAGAAACAGGAACCACACCGCGCATCAATCACCTTCCTAAAATAATGTACAAACACATAAACATATACACACACACACACACACACACTTATATACACTCACTGTCCACTTTAATAGGAACACCTGTACACCAAACACAAGTCATAAAATCATGCAGATTGGGGTGAAGAGCTCCAGGCTCAGATCAAACACCAGAATGAAGAACAAGCGTGAACTCTAAAGTGTGTCTTTAACCGTGGCGTGGTTGCTGGTACCAGGTGTGAGTATTTCAGAAACTCCTGATCTTCTGGGATTTTCTCTCACACACACACACACACACACACACACACAGAGATTAGGGTCGTCAAAAATACCGGTACTTCGGTACCAAGTCGGTACTAAAATGAAAAAAAGTTGACGATAACAGATTTTCATAAGTACCGGTAGTACCGGGTCAACTCAGTACTGACGCGCTCTCTGACAGGTGGTCAGTCGGGAACTTTTCATGGGTGCACCGTGCAACAAGAGCCAAAGCAGCAGCAGCTCCCCCGGTTACCATGGCTGCGTCTGAACAGCATACTTACCTACTATACGGTAGGCGAAATACATGTGCTTCTCTCGGACGCTCGTTTTCCGCACTCGGTGCCGTTACCGCCGAGTGTGTAAAAGCCACACCCCTAACATTTACTTGCGGACAGATTAACCGTGCTTTCAGGAGGAGCGGCTGCTTACCCGCAGTGTTGATTCAAGCAGTTCAAACAGCTGAGTTTCAAATGATGGAAGCGGTTGCATTATGAACGCTGTAGCAGTTTAACTGGAGTGTATTACTGCAAGAAAACGTCCTCATTTTTGCGTACCTAATGTTAGCATACGCGTGTTTAACGCGAATACGGTCAGGAGTCCTTATTAACCATTTAATTCTTTCATTTTTATTGGGGTAAAATAAATAGGAGGACGTGATGGGGTTTATTAATTGTACACAGCACAGGCTTTGTGGTGAGCGATATATCTGAAATATGTGTGTTAGAAGATAACAGATGTGTGGCTAGCACTGTTCATGTCTTTAACATCAGTCAGTCAAACATTTCTACTCTTGTCTGGATAACTCTAGTGGCTTTAATAATGAAAAACTTGTATTACACAGAATGGCATTTTTAAAAATACTTCTGTTGATATTTAACTTTGTTAATAAAATAGTGTGGTGATTAATTAGCATGCTTTTGTGTTTTGCTTTGGAACCGAGATTGGTACCGAGTACCGTGGAATTTTACTGGTATTGGTACCGACTACTGAAATTTTGGTACCGTGACAACCCTAACACACACACACACACACACACACACACACACACACACACACACAAACCAGTCTGTAGAGTTTACACAGAATGGTGCAAAAAACCAAAAAAAAACATTCCTCATTCTGATGCATGAATGTTCAGGTGTTCCTAATAAAGTGAACGGTGAGTGTAAATACACACACACACACACACACACACACACATTAAACCCACCAGAGAAGGAGTTGTCTGCAAATCTCAGTAGTAAACTGCTTTTCCCAACATCTGTAAAACACACACACACACACACACACACACACACACACACACACACACACACAGAAGAGAGGGAGATGTGGTGTGATGATCGGCGCTCGCCTCTGCACAAACCGAAGAAACGTTTCTGTTTTCTAAAAAGTGGAAGTGCACCCTTTCAATTGGCCCGAGGCTCGCTGCCACGCCAAATACTCCTACTCTCCTTCATTTCTAAGAAAACCCCCCAAAAACCTGGGGTTCTAGAGCGGGTTCTACCAGCGCGAGTGACGACATGCACGGGATCTAAAAGGCGAGAAACTCAAGTCAAGAATAAACCAGAACTCAATCACACGTCAGACTCGAAATCTGATTCAAACACAGGCGCTGGTTTCACTTCAGCTTTACTCAACTTCCTGTGGGGCTTCAGAAATCCTCTCGGTTATGCACAGGAACGTTTTTACAGTAAATCAGGAGGAGAAACCATTTCCCCATCGTGTATAAACACAAGCATATCGTGTACCGCAGAAGTGTCTCAGAATGATACTTCTATCGCATCACCCGTTTATTTATCGGAATAACAGAAGACTACGGTGTTGTACGCTGCTGGTGTTTATTTCGCCTCCCTGATGGAAATTAATAATACTTAGAACCCATTACAGATTTCTACTGGTTCCTAATGGAGGTGTGTGACGTGTTTCTGGTGGTCTGTAATGGAACGTGTTGCTCATAACGGTTCCTGATGGACATTTTATAAACAGAAGAAGAAAAACAATCCTTCCTAAATGATTAGCGTTGTAGTTGTTCGTATTACTCTGAGGAGCGGTGTTTGTTGGCGTGGCCTGGCTCCAATGATAAACAGTAGTATCAACAGTAGCTACAGCACATAGGACGAAACCGTAACGAGAAGCTTTTTGTCTGTTTTATTTCCGCAGGAACTAACGCCCAGGTAAGAACTAAA
>NC_071256.1:39206469-39208969 GCF_023375685.1 Ictalurus furcatus
GAGAAGAAGAAGGAGAATGAGGAGGAGAAGAAGAAGGAGAATGAGGAGGAGAAGAAGGAGAATGAGGAGGAGGAGAAGAAGGAGAATGAGGAGAAGAAGAAGGAGAATGAGGAGGAGAAGAAGAAGGAGAATGAGGAGGAGAAGAAGGAGAATGAGGAGGAGGAGAAGAAGGAGAATGAGGAGGAGAAGAAGGAGAATGAGGAGGAGGAGAAGAAGGAGAATGAGGAGAAGAAGGAGAATGAGGAGGAGGAGAAGAAGGAGAATGAGGAGGAGAAGAAGAAGGAGAATGAGGAGGAGAAGAAGGAGAATGAGGAGGAGGAGAAGAAGGAGAATGAGGAGAAGAAGGAGAATGAGGAGGAGGAGAAGAAGGAGAATGAGGAGGAGGAGAAGAAGAAGGAGAATGAGGAGGAGGAGAAGAAGAAGGAGAATGAGGAGGAGAAGAAGAAGGAGAATGAGGAGGAGAAGAAGAAGGAGAATGAGGAGGAGGAGAAGAAGGAGAATGAGGAGGAGGAGAAGAAGAAGAAGGAGAATGAGGAGGAGGAGAAGAAGAAGGAGAATGAGGAGGAGGAGAAGAAGGAGAATGAGGAGGAGGAGAAGAAGGAGAATGAGGAGGAGAAGAAGAAGGAGAATGAGGAGGAGAAGAAGAAGGAGAATGAGGAGGAGAAGAAGGAGAATGAGGAGGAGAAGAAGAAGGAGAATGAGGAGGAGAAGAAGGAGAATGAGGAGAAGAAGGAGAATGAGGAGGGGAAGAAGGAGAATGAGGAGGAGAAGAAGGAGAATGAGGAGGAGAAGAAGAAGGAGAATGAGGAGGAGAAGAAGAAGGAGAATGAGGAGGAGGAGAAGAAGGAGAATGAGGAGGAGAAGAAGAAGGAGAATGAGGAGGAGAAGAAGAAGGAGAATGAGGAGGAGAAGAAGAAGGAGAATGAGGAGGAGAAGAAGGAGAATGAGGAGGAGGAGAAGGAGAATGAGGAGGAGAAGAAGGAGAATGAGGAGGAGAAGAAGGAGAATGAGGAGGAGAAGAAGAAGGAGAATGAGGAGGAGAAGAAGGAGAATGAGGAGGAGAAGAAGAAGGAGAATGAGGAGGAGAAGAAGAAGGAGAATGAGGAGGAGGAGAAGAAGGAGAATGAGGAGGAGAAGAAGAAGGAGAATGAGGAGGAGAAGAAGGAGAATGAGGAGGAGAAGAAGAAGGAGAATGAGGAGGAGAAGAAGAAGAAGGAGAATGAGGAGAAGAAGGAGAATGAGGAGGAGGAGAAGAAGGAGAATGAGGAGAAGAAGGAGAATGAGGAGGAGGAGAAGAAGGAGAATGAGGAGAAGAAGGAGAATGAGGAGGAGGAGAAGAAGGAGAATGAGGAGAAGAAGGAGAATGAGGAGGAGGAGAAGAAGGAGAATGAGGAGAAGAAGGAGAATGAGGAGGAGAAGAAGAAGGAGAATGAGGAGGAGGAGAAGAAGAAGGAGAATGAGGAGGAGGAGAAGAAGGAGAATGAGGAGAAGAAGAAGGAGAATGAGGAGGAGAAGAAGGAGAATGAGGAGGAGAAGAAGGAGAATGAGGAGCAGAAGAAGAAGGAGAATGAGGAGGAGGAGAAGAAGGAGAATGAGGAGGAGGAGAAGAAGGAGAATGAGGAGAAGAAGGAGAATGAGGAGGAGGAGAAGAAGGAGAATGAGGAGGAGGAGAAGAAGAAGGAGAATGAGGAGGAGGAGAAGAAGAAGGAGAATGAGGAGGAGAAGAAGAAGGAGAATGAGGAGGAGAAGAAGAAGGAGAATGAGGAGGAGGAGAAGAAGGAGAATGAGGAGGAGGAGAAGAAGAAGAAGGAGAATGAGGAGGAGGAGAAGAAGAAGGAGAATGAGGAGGAGGAGAAGAAGGAGAATGAGGAGGAGGAGAAGAAGGAGAATGAGGAGGAGAAGAAGAAGGAGAATGAGGAGGAGAAGAAGAAGGAGAATGAGGAGGAGAAGAAGGAGAATGAGGAGGAGAAGAAGAAGGAGAATGAGGAGGAGAAGAAGGAGAATGAGGAGAAGAAGGAGAATGAGGAGGGGAAGAAGGAGAATGAGGAGGAGAAGAAGGAGAATGAGGAGGAGAAGAAGAAGGAGAATGAGGAGGAGAAGAAGAAGGAGAATGAGGAGGAGGAGAAGAAGGAGAATGAGGAGGAGAAGAAGAAGGAGAATGAGGAGGAGAAGAAGAAGGAGAATGAGGAGGAGAAGAAGGAGAATGAGGAGGAGAAGAAGAAGGAGAATGAGGAGGAGAAGAAGGAGAATGAGGAGGAGAAGAAGAAGGAGAATGAGGAGGAGAAGAAGAAGGAGAATGAGGAGGAGGAGAAGAAGGAGAATGAGGAGGAGAAGAAGAAGGAGAATGAGGAGGAGAAGAAGGAGAATGAGGAGGAGAAGAAGAAGGAGAATGAGGAGGAGAAGAAGAAGAAGGAGAATGAGGAGAAGAAGGAGAATGAGGAGGAGGAGAAGAAGGAGAATGAGGAGAAGAAGGAGAATGAGGAGGAGGAGAAGAAGGAGA
>NC_071256.1:39218969-39221469 GCF_023375685.1 Ictalurus furcatus
CTCTAGACATGAGAGAGACAGAGTGAGAGTGAGAGAAATTTTTTATTTAAAAAACCCTTTTTTGGTTCAGTCGGATGTCACAGAGTCTTACACTGTAAAAGTAATAAAAGAAAAGGGGGGATATGACAGAGCAAATCAGAGGCAGGGAGAGTGAGTGTGGGAGGCGAGCAAGGGAGAGAGTGAGGGGGAATGAGATTGGGGAAGTGAGTGAGAGGGGGAGTGAGGGTGTGAGATGGAGGGAGGGAGTGAGTGAGTGGGGGACTGAAAGGGGGGCATGAGAGGGTGTGAGATAGAGGGAGGGAGTGAGAGTGAGAGAGTGTGAGATGGAGGGAGGGAGTGAGTGAGAGAGTGTGAGATGGAGGGAGGGAGTGAGTGAGGGTGTGAGACTAAGAGAGGGGGAGTGAGAGAGGGGGAGTGAGAGTGAGAATGAGGGAGTGAGAGCACATAAGAGTGAGTGAGTGAGTGAGGGAGTGTGAGAGAGAGTGAGAGAGTCTGACCTGCGAGCAGGAGGAGAGCGTGCGGTTCTGCGCAGACGGGCAGGAGGAGAGTAGCTGAGGGATCTGGAGTCTCTGAGCGAGTCAGCAGGTTCTCTCGGCCGACGAGGAGGACTGTGAGGAGGAACACAACCCAGTGTGTGTGTGTGAGAAAGAACATCTTACTCTGCTGCTCATTAACACTCATTTACACTCTCAGAGCATGGGATATTGATCAGACTCACTCTCCGTTCTGTCTGATCATTGTCCGATACTGGAAGTGTCTCAGGGCTGTTAATAAGGGCGATGTTACATCTATTATTAATGGAGGAGTGTGGGTTAAGATTTAGTGTGAAAGTGAACCGTACCTTTTCTTCTTCACTTCCTCACTCTCGGAGGAGGACGAGGGTCTACTCGCTGCCGCTTTCCCCTGCCTGGAAAACAAGAGGAGACCCTTTTAGATTCTTCCTGAAATTACTTTTGAGAAGTGAACAGCGGTAGAGCTCCGGTGGCGAGAGGAGATCCGGGCCATGCCTCACTCTGCTGTTCACGGGAGTATGCTTCAGGTGTAACGTACACGCCCACTTACCCTTTCTCCGTCTCGGAGTCGGAGCTATCGGAGGACGAGGATGAAGACGACGACGAAGAAGAGGATGACGAAGAGCTGGAGCTGCTCCTGCTGTCGCTCTTCTTCTGCTGCTTCACGACTTCCTTCTCTGCTCTCCCGTTCACCGCGTTCTCCCCTCCGATCGGCCGCTCCGGGCTCAGAGCCGTGCGGCGCTCCGCAGGCGATTGGCTCCTCGATCGAGCCTTCGAGGTCTTTCTGGCTTCCGATTGGCTGACGGGAGGAGACCTGGCACGCAGAGGAGGTTGTCTGGAGCGTTTAGGAGAATCCCGAGCTGGAGGAGGCGAGGAGGAGCGAGAGCGGAGCTTCTTCTCGGACTTTCTGTCCTTCTGGGGATCGGGTTTCCTCTGAGGAGAGGGCGAGGACGAAGAGGACGAACTCGAGGAGGACGAAGACGTAGAGGACGAAGACGGAGAGCGAGGAGGAGGTGATCTTGCTTTCTTTTCTCTCTCTCTTTCACGTTCTCGCTCTCTCTCTCTCTCCTGCTCTCGCTCCCTCTCCCTCTGTTGTTCACGATGTCTCTCCCTCTCTCTCTCCCTCTCTCTGGACAGAGAGCGACTATTTCTGCGGCGGTATGCAGGAGAAGGAGAACGACGGGACCTAGGTGGAGAAAGAAAAGAACACTGGCTATGATATCTCCTCTGGTTATGTTTATAGAGGTGTTCAGGGTGCCGTTACTTACCTGTACGGAGGCGAGCGTCTGCGCGGGCTGCGTGACCTGCTGCTTCTCGTCCTCCTTTCTCGTGAGCGTGCTCGGTCTCTATCTCCTGGCCTCCCTCTTTCTCTCTCTCTCTCCCTCTCTCGGTCTCGGCGCGGGGGTGGCGTCGCTCTCCTGCCTCCACGCTTCGGGCTCGGGGAGCGTGGACGATCTGCGCGGCGTCGTCCTGGAGATCGTGATGGAGACCGTGATGGTGACGGGCCCCGTTTGTTCCGGCTCTCCTCCTCCCGAGCTCTGGGTGGAGACGCGCGCTTTCTTTCACTCGTCCTGTTCTTCTCTCGGTTCTCGAGGTCCGAGGGCGTGTCCCTGACTCGCTCCTTGGGCTTCTCCGGAACTTTGCCTTGGGTTCTTGTGTTCTCCTCCGGACTGTACCTCCTTCGTGCTGGGGGGGATGGAGGAGGGCTCGAGGTCTCTGTAGGAGTGTACCGCTCTTTCCCTCGATCTCTCTCTTTCTGTCGTTCCTTCTGAGGAGACGGAGATCTCCTGTTCCTGCCTCTTTCCAGGTCGTCCTTTCTGGTGGGCGGAGCCTGTGCGGATACAGAGGCGGAGCTCTCCCGCTCTGTGGGCGTGTACCTGTCTGTGTTTCTCCCGCCCTTCTCCTTCTCTCTCTGAGCCACGGCCTGCACTACGACTGCGCGAGGCACCTCTTTAGTTTTCTCCTTCTTTTCATCGTCGGAGGACGAA
>NC_071256.1:39228969-39238969 GCF_023375685.1 Ictalurus furcatus
ACCGTTTGATTTGATGTTACGATACTTCTATTTTATACAATACGTATCAGGATATATTTAATTTTGCTAACAGAATTTTACCATCTTCAAAAATAAATCTGCACAAACTTTTACAGTTTTTAGAAAACTTTTCCACATAAAACCAGTTCATAACTGTCCTTTAAGAAACAAAATGTACATTGAAAATGCTTACGTATGGCGATCTCTCAGAACGTACACTAGAAGCGTATCAAGGCTGAGATTTAAGCCCCGGATTTTTATGGCTATTTTATATTTAAGTGATTATTATAAAGAGGGGGGATTTTAGCGAGGGAGGAGGAGAGACACCTCACCCTTGCTCTTCCATCATGTCCTGCAGTTCAGCACATTTGACCTCCAGCTGTCTCTTCCTCTGGTGCTCCAGGATGTCAGCGTTGGGTTGTCGGTTCAACTGACTCTCCAGCCTCTCTCTGTCCTTCTCGTCCTTCGGTCCTCCGTGATCGTCTCGGCTGCGCTTGGCCCGAACCGACGACAGGTTCCTCTGCACGTAGCCGTTGGTGCCGCTGCCGCGCGGCGTGGTCAGCCCGATCCCGTTATACATCTCTGCTCTGGAAGGATGGAACACACACAGAAAGCGTTAAAGGCTTAATGGCATGACAATGCTGCTGGGATTCGAACTCAACCTTCTGAGTAGAGCGGAGCTTTAACCGCATCACCCTACGTGAGCACACAGGGCACGGCCTCCATGATTCTTTTGGTTTCACGCTGCACATAATTAAGCTAAAGATCCGAGTCCGAGGTGTGACCGTGGGGCTCAAAAACATCCCAGTAAAACTCTTTAGCCCGTGGACCTTAACGAAAAGCGTTCCTTAATGGAATACCACAAGCATTACGATGGTCAGTGTTTCTAGACGTACTCATAACACACCCACAAAATGTTAAAATATTACAATGCAGTGATGATTCATCAGGATAACCAACCCATAACCTACACCACAGCTCACAGTTATCAGACTACAAGGTCCGATCAGGACAGATGGATTAATCAGTCCAGGAAGATGTAAAGGTGCACGTTAAGGTGTCTGTCGGCGGACTGCGGCGTGTGATCTCTCTCTCTCTCTCTCTCGTCTAGTCGAGTCTTCACGATCACCTCAGCTGAAGGATTATGGGGCAGAAATACTGAACTCTCAGCCGTAAAATTAAAGCCGTGTGACTAACACCAGCCTCAGGATTCAACAGGTGGGGCACGAACACATGCACTTCAACACGACCCATCATTAAAGGAATGACCTGGTCCAGAAGGTCAAGAAGAAGAGAAATCAGAACTCTTATTTCAATGGGAGTGAACATAATATAATATTAAGAATTATAACCTGCTGTGTTAATGCTCTTACTTTCGCAAAGAGCTGGGTTTAATATCTCGTTTTTCCCTGTACGATTCGACTTTCTGCTTTATACACACACTCTCTTATTTTATTTTATATACACACACACACACACACACACACAACATTGGATGAAGTACAACCCTAACTTGATGGTAGTGAATTGAACTAAACTAAAAAACTAGCATGGCGTTGATCACTGACGCACTGGGGAAGGAGAACATAAAACATTAATAAAATAATGGATTATACTTTAATATTTAGAGAAACTATAATACAAAATACACAGCGAGTAATAATAAAAATAAAAATAAATAATTACACAGTATTACAACATGGCGCGCGCAGCTGTTTGCTAGTTCACTCGCCTGGATCCAGTCACACGGCCTTCTCACCGAGAGGCTAATAACGTTCACCAGCTGACTCACTAACCGCACAATGGCTCTAAACAACAACCCAAATAATCATACTTACTTATTAAAAATGTTTACAAATACTAACAACTAACGAATAAAAAGAACCAGGCAGGAGACAGACGCTAAGCAGATTAGCCAGCTAATGTTAGCTAGCATGCTAAATACGTACCTTTTTGTTCCCCCGCGAAGGGAGAGAACAAAAACACCTTCCGCACAAAAAAGCAACCACTAACCAATCTGAGCTGAAGAAATAAAAAATAATAAACAAACCTACAAAGACAAATAAAGCCAACAACTTCGCAAAAACTAAAAACTGAGGTGCGTAGCGTTGGCTAAAGAACGAAAAAACGTGTCGTCACGGAGAACGTCATATTCAAGAGACAGCGGATAACGCGAACTACTGCAATAAACTACATTTCCCAGTCACAAAGCGTCTTGGTGACGTATAAATGTAGCGACGTTTTCATATTCTTCCGGAAGAGCTTTCGCAAGCTTTTCAAACTGAATAATAATCGGCTTTTTAACGTTGAAGAGAATATTATTCAGAGAATCCCGAAGCAGTTCTGAGTTTATAAATGAATCCAATAAACTTTAATAACAAGCGGTTAATATTTTTTTTACGTTGTAGTTGTAATTATCTCAGCTAGAAGCTTTCTACAAACTTGTATGAGCCCCAAGAAGCAAAACCACTATCTGATGAATATAAAACATTTGACTTAAAACAATAAAATGACTGAAATAGATGAAATTATAACTTAAGATACTTAATAATAACTTTTCATTTATTGATTAAGACCTTTAACTAACACTTAGTCCCTTTCTATTATGTTTATGATCACATTTCTGGCTTGTACTTGGAGTGGCAATAAAATATCTTCATTTAGCCATATAACGTGTGAGTATCTTAGGAGACTTTTATAAACAGTATTATAGATACTGACCAGCTCCTCATATGTCTGTGTGCTTGTTTGGTTAAAGTGAGATTTAACACCGACACCCCCCCCCCCCCCCCCCCCCCCACACACACACACACACAAGTTAGAGGGTGTAATTCTGATTATTTATTGTATATAATGCACACACAGAGAACTTGCCAAAATGCTGTAACATAACATGTAACATGTAACATGTAATATAGTTCATATGGTTTAACTCGGTTATATCTGTCTCCATCAGTCATCTGCTAAACAAGTAAAAAGTCTATTTTTCTTTTCCGACTGCTCCGTGATGCAAAACTTAAACATCATTCCCTCACTCATAAGCACTTCTCGTTGCTGATCTCATCACAGTGGTATTTAACGGTCAGTGTTTGTTTATGTTCTCCACATGGCTCTGTATTATAATGTTTAACAGGTGATCTGTGTCTGATTAGAAGACATGTCTCATGGATATAATAACAGTTGCTAGTTTAATGTTTCTTCAGTAAACCTAATGGACTTCTGGGATGATTCTGTATTTAATACTTCCTGCAAAGAGACTTTAAAACACTGATAAATAGCATTTTACTAGACAACACTGGCTTGTAAGACATTAGAGACATTAAATACATCCTTATTGGAAACCATGATGGGAAACGGTTTAATTTCCAGTACAGAGTGGTAGAAGAGAAGGATTTTTTTTCAGCAGGGGGGGTTGATCACTCGCTGCGTGTCTCCCTGAAGGAGTACTCGGCTTTGTGGTGCATAATCAGCTTATTGTTAGCGAAGTAGAAACTGTCAGACCGAGTCTCGAACGGGTGAGCAATCATCTCTTCAACTGTAAAAGAGAGAAGCGTTAACACTTGTGACGTCATAACTACATGACATTAATCTTTATGACTTGTGTATCTGTGTGTGTGTGTGTGTGTGTGTGTGTGTTACTGGTGTGTGTGTCGAGGTCAGGGAGGCTGTAGATGTGCTCGCAGGTGTTCCTGCTGTACGGGATGCAGAAGCCGATCTCAAAGTCAAAGGTCTTCAGAGGCAGCTCTCTGAAATAGTGTCTCTCAATGAGCCGGAACCTGTTCACCGCTTTACTGCCCACCGTAAACTCCAGCCTGACACACACACACACACACACACACACACACACACACACCAGCAGTGATAGATTATAATGCAGCTGCACTTCTCAATCAAACTCTTAAACTGACTTTAAAAATGATGACGTGGCGTACGTGGCTCCGATTTCTTTTAGGTTCAGAAACGAAGGTGTGAAATGATACTGAATAAAACGTCCTGCTTCTGTTTCCAACACATCTTTAATTTCTGAGAAATAAAGGAGAGAGAGAGAGATAACATCAGTGAGTTGTGGTTAGAGATGAAGGTAAATGGTGAAAAACAGCTTTCTCTCTTTCCTAGGCCCCACCGACCAAACTCCACCCATCACACTCCAGCCACAAGACTCCACCCATCACACTAACAACTCCACCCATACGACTCCACCCATACAACTCCACCCATACGACTCCACCCACCAGGTCACAGCTTCCAAAGTGTTAAAGCTGGAATCAGGACTTGGTGAAATGAGAATATAATATCGATATTGTGATGAATTTTGTCACAACATGCATTTCTGAGATATCCTGGATATCATGATACATTTTTATTACATATATTTAAAAAAAATCTTTATTACAAACTCACTAGAAGCGGCTGAGGAGGTTAAAAATGTTGTATTTCATTTTAAAATGGTAAGCTTTATTTTTTCCCCCTCTTTTACAGTGTTAAATATTTCTCAACAATGCGATTCAGTCTTTTATTACTTCTGTTCGTAGTCTCTTTACAGATTTGTCTTCATAAAGATAACTCAGCACTATGTGTGCTGCTGTATATGAATAAATTACACCGGAACATACATTTATTATAAATGTCTTTATTAATAATAAACAGATGTGTTATTATTATTTATTTAAAAACATTAATGCAACACTTTTATATTTCTGGCAGTTTGTGAGAAAACTTCATTATTGTGATAATATTGTGTATCGTACAAATCCCTTCGAGAATCGAACCGCGGTGTGATATTTCTGTTATGACGCTGAACCGAGCACACACACACACACACACACACACACACACCTGTTGGACAGTGTCGTTTCAGGTCCAGGATGACGGACCCTTGCTCCAGGTCTCGGATTCTGAAGCGGGAGAAGCTGATGTTGTAGACGTTTTCCTCCGGAGAGCACAGATAATCTGCGGAACATTCATCAGGTCAAACTCTGTGTGTGTGTGTGTGTGTGTGTGTGTGTGTGTGTTTGGTACAAAAGTACATATTTTACGGAAGGCATTCATCATATTTTTTCATACTACAGAGGCACCTAGAAGGCAGTTTTCCATCACATTTTGTGGAACAGTGGAAAGCCTATAGGGCACGGCATCACATCCTCTTCACTGAAACGGCACTGTATCATGCTCATCTACCACAGGGACACCCTTGAGGGCACTTCTTCTCATTTTTTTGCATGTCCGGAAGCCTACAGGGCGCTGCATAACATATCCTCCACTGGAAGAGCAGCCTTAAGGGGGCACTACATGACGTTTCCTCACACGTAAGGGAACCCTTTAGGGAACTGCATCACATACACCAGAAGCGCAGCCTAGAGGGCACTCCATAGTGTTTTGTTTACTGTAGGGGCAAGCTAGAGGGCACTTTCGCTGTGTTTTATTTTTAAACCAGTCTGCCAGTGATCATCACGAGTCTCAAAAATATCTCAGCAACGTCATTTGTACTTAAATAGATTCACATTTACACGCAGGTTTAGCATGGTGCGCTAATCTGGCGGCGGTACACTTCCATTGCTTGTTAGTGACATTAGCTAACGATGTCCAAAAGCAAACGTCAGGAAATTAAGCGTGTTTTGTAAAATATAGTGGACACTGTGGTCCTGCGTCACTTCTCACCCTGTGTGTATCCCGCCAGCGTGAGGACGTACTGAGGGGTCACGGGGTCACCAGGCTTCCAGTCCACCACCACCTCGTCCCCTCGGCTCCTCACCGTAACCCCGCCCGAGAGAAACCCGTTCCACTCCTCCGTGTCCTTCATCTGTCCCGTCACGTCTCCTCTCTCCTCGTCCTCCTTCTGTCCCGTCATGTCTCCTGCCTCATCCTCCTCACCTTCCTCATCCTCTTTCTCCTCGTCTTCCTCACCTGCCTCGTCCTCCTTCTGTCCCGTCACGTCTCCTGCCTCGTCCTCCTCACCTGCCTCGCCCTCCCTCTCCTTGTCCTCCTCACCTTCCTCATCCTCATTCTGTCCCGTCACGTCTCCTGCCTCGTCCTCCTCACCTTCCTCGTCCTCCTCACCTTCCTCGTCCTCCTTCTGTCTCGTCACGTCTCCTGCCTCATCCTCCATCTCCTCACTCTCCTCCCGTCTCTCAGGAGACGTCTCACGCGCCTTCTCTTCCTCACTGTCCATGTCTCATGTCTCCGTCACTGGGACTCAGGTCTCGTCTCTGGAACTCAGAGTTTGGACTAAAGGCCCACACACACACACACACACACACACACACACACACACACACTTCGTCTCTGCGATTTAAACGGATTAAAGGTCTCACACCACTAATCCGAGCCAATCCCTAATTAAACACAGCAGCAGCTACAGTAACCTACAGAGGACAAAAACACGGACACGGAGTTTAACATCTACAACAGATCCCAATGTTTATATTAATCTTGTCTCTATGGTTACGGGGCCCTAAATAAAAGGTTCTGTTAAGAACGTGAAGAACTGTCTGAGGGTCTGCATGGAAACCTGTTCACTGTATAATCCAGAAGAACATCTGGACTATATAACGAACAGCAGTTTCGTTTACAGCATGTTTTAAATATATATTGTGATGTCATAATCGTCTCATCAGCCTGCAAAAGTGAAACACATACAGTAACATAGATTTCTGACTGAGAAGGGGCGGGGCCACTCATCATGTCTCGCCCTGACTTCCTGTTTCAGTGGAACTTACATCGACACATCGGATAACGCTGCGCGTGTCATTATAAAAACCCAAACATGCAATTAAAGCCCGAACCATGCAATTCAACTGAGCTGTAGTCTCCGTTTAGAAATAAAATAAATAAATAACTATAATCCCTAGAATAGAAGTTCGGAATAGTTTATAATAATCCTCCTCACCACCATGAACACATACACAGTGTGGTTTGTGCGTTGTGCTGTGAGATGGAGCACAGCGTACGCTTTGTTACATATTTCATTTCATGCTTAAGAACATATTTACGTATATGCCAGTGCAAAAGTTTGCACACCCGTACAACAAAATAAAGCAGACAAACGTTTAGTGCTTCGGGTTTCACAGAGGCGCCTTTACTACGAGAAGTAGTGCTATAATGCTTAAATGTTTAGGATGAAATCAAAATGGTGTCGAAATAAAGATTTGTTCTGAAGTCTGAACGGGACATGCTCCCATTTATAAATAATACATAAGCATTTATAATAACTTCCCGTCGCTCTACACTGCAAAATATGATATCTTATCAGGTGGAAACACCCTGAATATACTCACACTTCACAATAATGCAAGCATTAGACTGTTAAACATATTTCAAGCCATCTGTGCCCATTTCCAGCCTGAAACATTCTTGTTCTACTGAAAGAACAAAACGATCTGCGGATTGTACAAGACTTAACGTTTGAAATGAGTAATAACGTCTAGACGTAGGTTTCGGGATCTTATATTGGGTGTATTGTAATCTTGTAATAAGAAATAGTAATCCAGATAAATTAGATAGTTGTGTCTCTGCAGGATAAAGGTCACGGTTCATTCTTAACCTTAATGCAGTCTCACGCTCTGTTCAAAACCCATGGGGGATGCAAACATTTGCACTCGAGCGCATGTATACCAAACACCATGGGAACACAGACATATAAAGCCTTGGACTTATGTTTTTATATAAATATATATATAAATATATATATATATATATATTTCTCAGAAAGTGAGAACACACTTGTCCAAACCACATCATCAGCGTTAATTCAGTGGCCAGATAAACCACTTCCTGTGGAGCTCCTCCCAAATAAAGACTTCATGAGGAACTGTGTGTTAGATTAACCGTACACTTTCTTACTGTGTGTGTGTGTGTGTGTGTGTGTGTGTGTGTGTGTGTGTTTGATGGAGGTTTATCATGATATCACACATATAGCTGATGTTACACCACTGTGCTGCTGAGTTCTGCACTGTGATTGGTCAGGAGGTGTTGATTAATTCTCTAGAACAGCGGCTCTGACAGTAGCGCCGCTTCACATCGCAGCTTTATTTATCATTAATGTTTATTTATCATCAATGTTTATTTATCATTAATGTTTATTTATCATTAATGTTTATATATCATTAATGTTTATTTATCATTAATGTTTATATATCATTAATGTTTATTTATCATTAATGTTTATTTATCATTAATGTTTATTTATCATTAATGTTTCTATCCGGTGGACGCTCGACTGATTATAAACGGAATAAAAAACACTGTTGATACGGTGAAGTTTTCTGCAAGGAGAATAAATTATTCAGCATTTACACGGAAGGAGTCTCCAGTGTCAGAGTTAAAGCTGTACGTTCTCTGACATCTTCATCATCTGTGAAAGACAGCGAGACGCTGGGGAAGGAGCGACGTGATGCTGTAGGGACTCTGGGGTAACTCTGCAGTATTTCAGAAGGATTTCTGGTTGTTTCTGAGCACGATGTGTGTTTATTCCGCTCTTTATTCCTCTAAGCATCTTCACTCCGTGTGAACGTACTCAAACACGACGAAGCGATACCGTTAATCAGTTTGGTAAACAGACACACCGAGACGTTTGCGCTCCATCCTACGTGACCTCCGTATCTTATTTATGAGTCAACCGGATGCTCAAACCTCTTTGTCTTCTTCCGCTGCACTCGGGTGGACGGATGAAACGAGGTGGAGTCACAACACCACATCCTCCTTGCACCTCTCACATCATCACCATGGCAACCAAACAGTCATTTCCGCCTAGAGTCCGCCGGGGGTGTGAAACATCCCAGAAAGCATCTGTGGCAAGCGTTGCATGTGCAAAAGAGGAAACCATGGAGAAAGGGGAAGAGACGAGGAGATGAGAAGTGCAGAAAGAAAAAAAAGGTACGTCGCGTTGTTGTTTCTTTTTGTTTGTTCAAACGAAAGACGGTGAGGTATCGGAGAACGAGTCAGAGGCTTCGTTCTGAGGTTCTGAGTTTTCTGTGAGTAGAACCGCACGCCGTGTGGTTTCACACAATCTCAAACTATTTTTAACTCTTGCGTTCTGTTCCTGCTTTACGCTCTACTCCGATTATCAGATTCAAAAGTGAAGGGAAAGGGTTGAACGTGTGTGTGTGTGTGTGTGTGTGTGTGTGTTTTAATAAAAACTCTGAGAGTGTAGAAGAACCGGAGCTTCTCTGGAGTATTTCTCACTCAAGTCTGTGTTTATGAACCTTCTCTAGAACACATCACGATGAAGACGAGCGCCGTGTCTCTGACCGTCTGGTTCGCTCAGGTTCTAACACTCTGCGCTCTTCAGGAAACCCCCCTGACCACGCTAGACGTTTCCATAACAACCTCAGAACAACTCACAACAAAGCAAGACGTCAGGACAAAAACAGCAGCGATGACCACAACAACGTCAGCAGATGAGATGCTGTCAGACCGGACACCTCCTCTGACTCCTTCGCTGGAGCTGAGCGGCTTTCCGAGCTCGGTGGAGGACGACAGGAGAAATACGACGATCAGCACAACATCTCACCACAACGTCATGAGTCTCACTGAGATGGCTGTCTCTACAAACACCACGAGTGTCACGACGGCATCCCAAGAAACAGGAACTGCCACTGAAAACACGAATATAAACATTCAGGAGACAACCGAGATCTCAATATCAGGAACATCCATCCAGCTGGACCATGATGTCCAAACATCAACATCTACGAGTTGGAGAGAGGATAGAACGAGCGATGATACTGATGAAGCAAACGCCACCGCGGTACCTCCGACTTACTCAACATACGAGACTGATGTAACGCTAACTAGCAGAAATTATGACACAACAGACCTCCAAAGTCCAGCTCCAACTACAGCAGGAACCGATCTATCTCAACAACTCTCTATCTCAACAACTCGAGGAAACATGAATGATAGCATGACAAATACAACTTGGAGAGATGGAGCATGGTCTACAAACACTGAAGACACCTGGAGCACCGACACCACCACGTCCAAGAACATGATAAATAATGGA
>NC_071256.1:39243969-39251469 GCF_023375685.1 Ictalurus furcatus
CAATGAATCCACTCCACCCTGTGTGTGTGTGTATGTGTGTGTATGTGTGTGTGTATGTGTGTATGTGTGTGTGTATGTGAGTGTGTATGTGTGTATGTGTGTGTGTGTGTGTGAGTGTGTATGTGTGTATGTGAGTGTGTATGTGTGTGTGTATGTGTGTGTATGTGTGTGTGTGTGTGAGTGTGTGTGTGTGTGTGTGTGTGTGTGTGTGTGTGTGTATCCTCCCAGCTTACATATGCACATGTAGCAGAAACTAGACATACAACACACACACACACACACACACACACATATATACGGTCTCACATGTTTCAACACACCCATCACCCAGCTTCCCGTCCAGCTTCTTCTTTTTCTCTAAACTTCGGCAAAATAGAACAGAGTGTGTTCACTGCAGTGTCAGGTGCAGAGAAACACAGACAGACACACACACACACACACACACACACACACACACACACACACACACACTGAGAGATAGATGATAATAGTAGTGAGATGAAAAGAGGAGGAGCAGGAGCAGGATATATGGGTCATCGATAGATGTGTGAGACGTTTTGTGACAGAAGCGTGTCAGACTCTCGGCTCAGTGGGACCGACACTCGCTCAGGAAGGTGAGTAACATCTTCAGACTTTATTCACACTACAAACCGGTGAAAGTGTAAAATCGATGGTGGGATTAGAGCGTGTGTGAGATTAGGAGTGAACGCTAGAAAAGAAAAGAAGCTCAGAGACCCGTGTGATGTGCGACGCTCAAAGCTGAACGTTTCCTCTCGAGCAGAGCTCTACACCACACGCTTCCACGCTGCAGCGCAGACCCGAGGCTCTGCAGAGACACGAGCAGTTACACGAGCCGTGTCGCGAGACCGAACTCTTCACCACACGCACAACTTGTTCATGTGCATAACGTCTAAAACAAAATGAGGAAGAACGTGCTGTAGAATTATTATCATTATCAACTGCACACGCGAGGAGGAGAACTGCTGCTTTTACACATCCTGTACAAGCCACACATGCATTTATATTATTCACAACAACAACAACAACAACAACAACAAGAATAACAACAACAACAACAATAATAATAATAATAATAATAATAATAATAATAATAATAATAATAATAATAATAATAATAATAATAATCTTTTATTCAATTTGTGCACATTTTGTACATAAAGTGCATTTCAAAAGCACTTGATGACACGAGGACATGACAAAGAGCTGATGAAGAAGTCCTGTGTGTGTAAGAGTGTGTGTGAGAATGTGTAAGAGTGTGTGAGAGAATGTGTAAGAGTGTGTGAGAGTGTGTAAGAGTGTGTGAGAGAATGTGTAAGAGTGTATGAGAGTGTGTGAGAGAATGTGTAAGAGTGTGTGAGAGAATGTGTAAGAGTGTGTGAGAGTGTGTAAGAGTGTGTGAGAGAATGTGTAAGAGAGTGTGAGAGTGTGTGAGAATGTGTAAGAGTGTGTGAGAGAATGTGTGAGAGTGTGTGAGAGTGTGTAAGAGTGTGTGAGAGTGTGTAAGAGTGTTTGAGAGAATGTGTAAGAGTGTGTGAGAGTGTGTGAGAGTGTGTGAGAGTGTGTGAGAATGTGTAAGAGTGTGTGAGAGTGTGTAAGAGTGTTTGAGAGTGTGTAAGAGTGTGTGAGAGAATGTGTAAGAGTGTGTGAGAGTGTGTGAGAATGTGTAAGAGTGTGTGAGAGAATGTGTGAGAGTGTGTGAGAGTGTGTAAGAGTGTTTGAGAGTGTGTGAGAGAATGTGTGAGAGTGTGTGAGAGTGTTTGAGAGTGTGTGAGAGTGTGTGAGAGTGTTTGAGAGTGTGTGAGAGTGTGAGAGTGTGTGAGAGTGTGTGAGAGTGTTTGAGAGTGTGTGAGAGTGTTTGAGAGTGTGTGAGAGTTTGAGAGTGTGTGAGAGTGTGAGAGTGTGTGAGAGTGTTTGAGAGTGTGAGAGTGTGTGAGAGTGTGTGAGAGTGTGTGAGAGTGTGTGAGAGTGTGTGAGAGTGTGTGAGAATGTTTGAGAGTGTGTGAGTGTGTGAGAGTGTGTGAGAGTGTGTTGATGAGCAGTGTAGTTTAAAGACGGCATGTGTTTAATGTAATGTTTAATTTCGGGTGTTTAATGTAATGGATGGTTTAAGACGGCATGTGTTTTTCTTTCCTCGGGTGTTTAATGTAATGGATGGTTTAAGACGGCATGTGTTTTTCTTTCCTCGGGTGTTTAATGTAATGGATGGGATCGTGTTTAATACTCTAAAGCGATCGAATCGAATCGAACATAACGTGTAGAGACGTAACGTTTGGGTTAAAGCCCATGCAAGCTGTTAACTTTACTGCAACCTTAATGTTCTGAAAATAACGGTCGTGAACGTTCCTACAACGCTGCTGTAACACTTTATATAACGTTCCTATGATTACAGCAGACGTTTTTGTGCTTGTTTGTTTGTTTTTTATAACATTGTATGAACGTTATTTCTAGAACGTTATGACCCGACCTTCTTAGAACCTGAGCTGAACGTGGGCTTGGTTCTGAATACTCTTACTGCACATATTACTCTGTGTTGGCTCGGTTAACTTTATGTTAACTTTAGCCCTTATTCAGTCCAGTAATTCTGTGGAGTCTGCAGCTCCAACAGCGAATAAACTGTAAGAAAACGAGTAACTTCAGGAGTTTAGATGTTTATTGCGAAACACAATAAAGTTATTAATTTTTTTTTAAATTCTGTTTTATCGGAAATGGTTTTGCGCGAGTACACTAAACTAATCTTCATTTTCCCTCTCTTTCTTTCACAACTCTTTGACTTTCTGCACCACACCCCAGGTGCACTGAACAGGAAAACGAGAGAGAGAGAGAGAGAGAGAGAGCGAGCGAGAGCGCGAGACGGAGGGAGAAAGAGGAAGAGAAGGGTTGTGTCTTTCCGGCCTAGATTAATGCAAGTTTAACCTCAGAGAACAGCCACAGCACGTAGAAAAGAACAGAACTGAGACTGAGATGAAGAAATGTCGTGGTTATTAATGAAAAGTCATCGTGTTTAAATCTCTGCTGAAGAAACTAAAGCTGCAGATGTTTATGATTTTCGGGACATGCTGAAGCTCACGGCACGTACCTGAATCCATCATATCCAATCGCGCTACAAGAAAAAGCAAAAAAGAAATAAAGAGCTCTTCACCGAGGTGCTGCAGTGAAACAGGATGTACCTTCTTTTCATCTCTCTGGTCTTCTCGCTAGCTCTCGGACCTGACGTCAAGCTCCTGAACGCAGAGGAGTCCACGAGCATGCCGAGTAAAGACAGCACGGTCTTCCCACAGGTGACCGGATCGAGATCAGGTGAAAACTCTCTCACTGAGACTGAGGAAACAACCATGAAGAACATGGAATATAACAACAACTTCTCCACCACTGAAGGTCTAACAACCGAGACTGGAAATGTGATGCAAACATCAGAAGAACGCACAGTGGTGTCCATTCCGGAGCTTCAGACTACTTCAGAGCTTCAGACCACGTCAGTGCATCTGACCACTCCAGAGCCTGCAACCATTCCTGAGACCATCGTGATGACGAATGAGCTCACCACTCCGGCTGCTCCTTCCGAATCCACGTCTCAGCCCGTGACGGAGAAGACCACTATGACAAACATCATCAGCACTAAGCCTCCTGAGACCCCATCTCAAACCATTCCTGATACAACAGCCTTAAGCACAGAACCACCAGTTTTCACACCTACACCTGCTTCTGTTGAGAAGGTGGAGACCACTGACACTTCTCCAACAACCATGCCCACACCTACCACCACCACCACCATGCCCACCACCACCACCACCACCATGCCCACCACCACCACCATGCCCACCACCACCCTCATCACCACCCTCATCACCACCATGCCCACCACCCTCATCACTACCCAGGAGCAGGTCACCAAACAGAACCTTGTACTGTCTACAGAGGGTGAAAGGTCCAAGACGGGAACTACCTGGTTAATCATCGCTGTCATAGCGTTGGTCATTTTCTGCATATTAACGACTTTTTGCGTCACCTTCCTCATCAAACGCAAGCAGAAGCGAAGTGGCAAGCAGAGCTTCGGCTACACGAACGGACAGAGGCCCAAGAAGAAGAAAGGCACAGAGGACGACGTCTGGGCGGGGCCTGTGGAATTAGGAGGCGGGGATTGCGAGGCTCCAGATGAAGGCGATGTGCAAGGAGAGGAGAAGAAGACGGACGGGGGAGGGGAGGTGACGGGGCTCAGCACTTTCGTGCCTTCGGAGGAGAACGGAGGCGTGGGGCGGCCGGGGTCACCCGAGGTCGGGAAGTGGGAGGAGAAAGAACCCTTGCTGTACATCGACGAAGAAGCGACGCAGAAAGGAAAGGAGGCGGGAGCGGGCGGGGACGCAGACGTGAAGGAGGCGGAGCCTAATGGAGGAGAAACATTCTGTCTCACCACGGCCGTGTGAAAGCTCCTCCCCTTTTTCACAAACTGATGAGTTCCAAATATTTCAGGTCACGCTCCTGTAAAAGAAAAATGAGTTATTAGATCACTGTATACCCTTTTCTATCGCTATTATAATATTATAATTACTATATTATTATAATGTAATTATTAGTTGATATCAGATACATTATTTCAAATCCTTTTCTTTTTTACGTCCCGCTTTTTTCAGACAAAACTTGAAAAAATGTCTCAAACTGTACAAAATATAGGTCTGTTTTTTTCGGTACTTTCTGCTAACTTTATCTAGCAAACACCGAGCACCGGGTTCCGCTCCACACACCTCTACTCTTCTACGTCATTCTCATTCTTTTTTGATTTGTGTGTTTACTTTCATGTTTGAAAATGAGAACATATATATATATAAATATATATATACATTATAAACTGCTGCAGACATTCCAGATGTGGGATGAGAACTGATTAACACCAGTGCTATAATATCGCCTCCTGCAGTAACACAATCTGATGTAATTTATGTTTTTATTTGTTTATTTGTTTATGTGTTTATTTACATTCATGTGTTTATTTTCAGCCAATACAGCCGTTTGACCCCGTGTCATACCTGCTGCTTTATTTCCTTCTATTCATTATTATGTTAATATTAAACAATTTCAGAGCGTATACAGCGTAGTAAAAGGGATCAGCCTTGTCATTAAGAGATAGATTAATAGATGATGAGCTCTTCGTGTGTAGAGGGGGGCGTGGTCTTTGACTCTGTGGGGTCGTGTCTTCAAGACTATAGACGGGAATGTGGGCGGGTCTCTGAGTCCGTATTTGGAAGTCTTGCGTCACCGGCTTTCATGTAGTGCATGTCATTTTATAGATATTGTTTATTAACCAGCAGATGTGACAGGATTACTTTTTATGCGTTTATAGTTACATTTAATGTTCTGTGAAATGACTTCCTGTTCTTATTTATGTTATAGCGGCTATGAACACTCATTCCCTCACCAACCTTCTCTTTATTCTCCCTCTCTATTCCCTCTCTCTATTCTCTCTCTATTCCCTCTCTCTATTCTCTCTCTATTCCCTCTCTCTATTCTCTCTCTATTCTCTCTCTATTCCCTCTCTTCCATACATGTTAAGCAAATGTACAGAAAACTTCACCACATCATCCTACAGACTCGAGGACACGCCCACTGTATAACAAAAATGTTACAACAGACTGAATGTAGCTCAGTACTGGTACACAGCAGATCTCTGAGTGTGTGTGTGTGTGTGTGTGTGTGTGTGTGTGTGTGTGTGTATGGGTTGTGTGTGTTGAACAGTAGAGCTCTGAGTGTGTACCACACATCGGCTATAAAGTAGGTTATAAGCTGCACACACACACACACACACACACACCCTCATTAGCGGTGTAAATGCTCGGTGTGTGTAAACTGTGTGTAAACATATCGATGTTTATTAACCTGCAGTCCATAAAATGCCCACAACATCAGCGCAGCACAGCGCAGCAGCTCGGTATCTCCAGATGTGTTCCAGTGAACAGCAAACAAACTGTGACTCTGAAAATACCAACAGGGAACGCCGTACACTTCAGAGTCTCTCAGTGGACCTGTACATGTCAACTCTTTCTGTCTTTCTTCCTCTTTCTTTCTTCCTGTCTGCCTTGCTTTCTGCCTTTCATTCATTCATTCATTCAAAATCTCAGCTGGATGGAGGATTCTCAGGTGCTTCTAAAACAAACAAACAAACAAACAAAATCCCTGTGGTACGTTTCTTATAGAATCCTTTCACAAACGGGTAACGCGTGTGACGTCCACATGGCCGACTCTGTCACTGCTGATCTGCTGCTCAAAGTGTAAATAAAACAGTGTACTGAATCACCTTCTAATGATTACTTTCTACTTATCATCACCACATTAACATTATTATTAACATTAAAGTGTTAGATTTGACACAGCACGGTAAAAAACTACTAGCTTAAAATGTTTGCACGTTTACACGGACGGCGATAATCCGATATGAATCCGATTAAGACGATACTCTGATTAAGAAACTAGCATGTAAACAGAGATTACTGATGATCTTAATCTGATTAAAGTCATACTCGAAGTAAACACAAATGGAATTAAGACGTGTGGAGTATTCCTGTTTTAGTCACGTTACAGACATGTACACGCCTTAATCACACTATTAACGTCGTGTGAGAGTTTTCACCGCATTGTGCGACAGGACACGATCACACATGGCCGCACTCAACTGTTTTACAGCAAACAAGAGAGCACGGCTGCGTCCCAAACCGCGTACTTACCTGCTATATAGTGGGAGAAATACATGTATCTCGGCTACTATATAGACGGCAAGTACACGGTTCGGGACGCAGCCCACGGCTTCAAGGAGTCGTCTATTAGCACGTACAGCACGACTAATAATTAACTGCACTCGAAGCGTTCGTAAAATTAAAACTGAAACACACAGAACTGTATACGGTCCCATAACGAAGACCAACTGTGTGTCGATACGTGAAATTCTGGAGGGACGTCGGACGGCGTGACGCGGAGACGTAATGACGCGTGACGTTAATCCAGCTATGTTCTAGAACATGTAACACGGGAACATGAAAGGACTCATGTAAACACCTTAATCACATTATTATACGTCTTATTCAGGATAACGTCAGTAATTAGATTACCGCCGTCCGTGTAAACACAGTCACTGTTTCTCTTTCAGTCAAAAACCTGAAAGTTTTCACGTTAATGAACTCAAAACATTCTCTCTTTACTTTTCTGACAGAAGTCCTGAGGAAGGAACGCCTGAGGGCGTGTGTGATGGAGAGGAAGGGGGTGGGGCCTCCAGGCGGTGTCACTTAATATCTCAGCTGTCAATCATTCCAGATTCACATGTCGATTGGCACATCTGCCGTTTAATTTTAAAGACTACTCTTTTAGTGTATTTCTGATTGATGATAAATCGCAGAGATCCTACACAATGTGCAAAAGGCTGATCATTTCGGTCTGAAAATATAATATAATAGAACAGAATAGAACAGAATAGAATAGAATAGAATAGAATAGAAT
>NC_071256.1:39256469-39261427 GCF_023375685.1 Ictalurus furcatus
GTACATCCTGTTATCTGTACATGTACAAAGAAGGACTGAGTGAACAGTGAGCAGCAGGCAGGTTTCTGAGAACCCGAAATACGAGAGAATAAGAAGAACGTGGTCACGAGTACGGGCGTGGAACTGGAGGGTGACTGGGTGATGAGCTCACACCAGGAGTGTGGACTGACCTTCTCAACCTCTCTCCCGTCTCCCGCAGGATGGCCGTGTCCCGAGGCTGCCTGTGCTGCGTCAAATACCTCATGTTCATCTTCAACCTCATCTTCTGGGTGAGTTCATGGGCTGCAAGTTGAAATCTTTAGGAAGTGACACCCTGCAGGATCACAGGATCGGTTCAGAGAGACGGCAGCTCGCCGTTCAACATCACACACTGACAGTCCAGGAGTTTCGATTTTTCGACTGATTTTAAATGTTATTTATGATTGTATGTTTTATTTCCTTCACAGAATTTACAATAAGTCTCTTCATTCTACTGTATACTTATTATTATTATTATTATTATTATTATTATTATTATTATTATTATTATTATTATTATTATGGGGCCAAGCACCAAAGGTGCGTATTGTTATTCCGTGTTTTCTTCTTCTTCTCCTGGCTAGGGTGTCTATGGCAGCCTGTCTCCAAAAATGTTGTGAAATTTGGCACACTGATTGGGGAGGGTCTAAGCAACATTCTGACCAAATTTGGGCCAAGTGCTGCCAACGTTCTAGCGCCACCACTGGGTCAAATTTGGACGTGGATTTATGGTCATAACTTTTGAACTGTCTCCAATTTTTTTTGTTGCAATTCCTCCTACAAATTTTGTCCAATCATCACCAGATTTGGTTTACATCATCTTGAGACCTGTGTGAACAAATCTGATAAAAGGAACTCTGATATTCAAAACTGTTCTCCTGTAACGGACTGGCAAATGTGTTAAACTACAAATCATTCTCGAATCCCTTTGACTATAGATATGGCTCTGCTTTCCTGTGAATGCTTATAGAATATTTGTAGCGCATCTGTGAATGTGAAGCTCACCGAGTCTGGGTGCTTGGCCCCCGGAAATGCTGCTTGCAGCTTTAATTATTATTATTATTATTATTATTATTATTATAGATGTTACACCTATACATAAAGAACTCAGAAATAGAGCTGGTATTAAGGTAGAGATTTTACTTTCTGTTTTGGGAAAGAATAAATAATCACCTGTGCTTGTCTCGTGAACAGCTGGGTGGGTGTGGCCTGTTTGGTGTAGGGGTGTGGCTTTCCTTTCGTCAGGCTGAGATCTCGTACCTCCCGCTGTCCTTCCCGTCGCTCTCCGTGGCCAACCTGCTGCTGGTCGCAGGGGGCGTTACCATGGTGACGGGGTTCCTGGGCTGTCTGGGGGCTCTGAAGGAGCAGCGGTGTCTGCTGATGACGGTGAGACGCTCTGCCGTAGACCGATGACATCACGGCAATCATCAGGTGCTCGTAGGGTTCACGGTCCTTCTGTTCTCTTCCCAGTTTTTCGTGATCCTCCTGCTTCTGTTCCTGACTGAAGCGGCGCTCGTCCTCATGCTGGGGCTCTTCCACAAAGAGGTGAGAACCTGCAGAATGTCCACGCACGCAGCAAGGGTTCTTCAGTTCTACACGAAACCCTGCCACAGTGTGTGACCTCTTATCAAACAACTTCACAGTACCCAAGCTCTCAAACAGTCATTACAGGCATATTTCACTGAAATTTCAAAAAAGAAGTGTTAGACAAAAAAATGGCATATGAGATTTTACAAAAAGTGGTATGTAAAAAAAAAATCAAAATGAGAATAAACAAATAAACAAATAAATAAACAAACAAGTAAGTAAGTAAGTAAGTAAATAAATAAATGACTAAACAAATGAATACATAAGTAAACAAGCACATGTAAGTGAGCAAATAAATACATGAATAAATGGATCAGTAAGTAAACTAATAAATATGTAAGTAAATAAATAAACAAACAAACAAAAAATAAACAAACAAGTAAGTAAGTAAACACCTACATGAATAAATGAATATGAACGTAATCAAACAAACAAGCAAGTAAATAAGTAAACAAACAAAGAAATAAGGGAAGGAAGAAAGAAATAGATAAACAAACAAACAAACAAACAAACAAACAAACAAATAATGTATTTTTCTGCGTTATCCAGCTGGACCAGAAAGCGAAGGAGGACCTGATCGAGGGCATGAAGGATTACGACACTAACCCCGGTCTGAAGAAGTCCTGGGACAGCATGCAGAGAATCGTAAGCGGATTTTACTTTTCTCTTCGTCCGTCTTCGTGATGAAACCGTTATATTTAAATCCGTTCATTTTTGTGCCTCGTGCAGTTCAAATGCTGCGGCGTGAGCAACCACTCTGACTGGTACAACCGGACCACGGAGGGACCGCCCCCCGAGTCCTGCTGCAGAGATCACATCCCCCCCTGTCACCGCTGGGAAGAGGTCAGGGGTCACGTTTAAAACGCAGGGGGTCATCCGGGGTCAATTCAGCTCCGCCGTTCAGAATCTGTGCCATGTGGGGAGAAAAATACACGCATGAGCAATCATCCAAAAGTCTGAGAGATGACTGAGAACTGGATTTAAACATGATCATCATTGTGTGTGTGTGTGTGTGTGTGTGTGTGTGTGTGTGTGTGTGTGTGTGGGTGTGTGTGTGTATAAACATACACATACCAACATGAGAAGAAATGTTAAAAATAAAATGCTCAAACTGTGCTTTTCTTAGCCACCGAAATTAATGTGCTTTTATTATTATTATTATTATTATTATTATTATTATTATTATTATTATTATTATTATTATTATTGTTGTAATTTGCGATGTTCGCTCATGTTGATTTTTTACAGTTGAGATATTATATTTGAACTGAGGGTTGTAAGCAGTATTTTGGCAGTGAACTCTTTTCCCGTCTCTGTGTCTCAGCCGTGTTATGAGAAGGCGAAGGCGTGGGTTCTGGACAACATCACCTGGGTTCTGGGATTCGGAGTGTGCCTCGGCATTGTGCAGGTAACCCATCACCTCTGAAAGAGTTCACGGTACGAGATATCAATCACGAGGATGGGAGATCTAATCGGCGGTGCCACCGAGTCATTGTTTTACAAGTCCGTAACGTTCGGTTTTGAACCTACGCCAGGCACATACTGGACAAGTGAGACCGAATAATTCATTCATGCAAAAGTCATGCAGGCGTTTTAAAACGGGCGTCCAGCACTTTCTAGACAAACTTTATAACTCAGTGGAAATACATTTGAATACGCATCACTTAAGATAAAAATAAGATGGGAATATTTCAGTTTCAGATCAGATGAGATGATGTGTGGACTCCAGTGAGGATTCCTGTCGGTCTCACGTCCATGTTGGGATTTGTTTTGAGTCATTTCTATTACTGAACAGAATTAGAAATTGACACTTCAGCATAAAATATTCTAGAACCACAGGTTCTACATGTTCCAGCACTTCTGTTAGGCTACAGTCTGCACAGAGCCTCCGTGCTGGGGGACGAGCGAGCGCTGCTTCAGCTCTGTCGTTGTCTAGTGCGGGTCCGTCTGGTGCTTTAAACCTGGACTTTGGAAACGATGATCGATGCTGATTTCCTGAACATGAACGGTCTGAATAATCGATTCACTACACACTTTTAAACGGATCATTTTTAATCTTTAGTTTTTGAGAATGTGTTTCCGCTTCGAGTCGAAGTGGAGTCACAAGTCTTCTGTGATTCTCTCACAAGTCGAGTAGACAGTCAGCCAATTTGTGACCGAGTCAAAGTGGAGTCCAAGTCACATGACTGGAGCTTTAATGTCGGGACTCACTCCGTGTGTATCCGAGGTACAAGAAAAAGCAAATACCTGCTCCAGAAATGAACTCTGACCTGTGGATGAAACACACCAGTCCCTCGCCCTCCTGGAGGAAGCCACGAGCTCCAGTGTTCCTGATAAACAACTGAAATGTCAGCGTGTGTGATTTGTGGTTAGTAGACGTGCTCACGTTCTCCTTCTTTTCCTTCCTCAGATCCTGGCTCTGGCCTTCTCCATGCTGATGTACTGCCAAATCCTGCGAGTGGAAAAGTACATGGAATGATCCTGCGCTTTAATAACGGAAGAAAACTCCGCTCGCATCGGGACGCCAAATTCAACAAACCCCTGTTTTTAAAACTCATTCGCGTCCCACGTGTTCTTCAGCCGAACTTTTCTGCTTGTGTGTAAAGATTATTAACGTCGATTTCCACGCAGGTGTAAACATCCAGTCAGGTGAAGTGGTTTACTCCAATACTGCACGTTTTACTCTTTAATAAACTGCATGTACTGATGACGTGTAGGACTTGTGGTGTTGAAGAGGACTTTAAAGACTCTGTAGGTTGCTGTTTTACTGTCTAATAAAGTCTAATCAAATATTAATGAGTGTTTTAATGATTAGATTCAAAGGTTAGAGAGCCAGAAAGAATTCACGTATTCATCATTGATTGTGTACAATAATGACAATAATCTATAATAATAATAATAATAATAATAATAATAACAATAGAATAATTCTAGTGAGTGTGTCAATTGGGGATGATTCTATTTAGTTTGGGTTTTTATACTGTTAGTGTATTGTGTATTGGGAGACAGGAAGTGAGCAGGACCATCTACAGCACTGTATACAGGATGTGTTTGTGTGTATACGTGCAGATCTTCCCCGCTCACTTCCTGCCTCCGCTCCTCTCGTCTCTCTGCGTTGTGTCTGCACGGGAGCGGCGGGTTTATCGGAAGCGCTAACTAATCGAAATTCATCTTCGCTTTAAAAAGAATTTTTAGATTTGAATGGTTCTTTTAATTCATGTTTAAGGTGTTATTTTCTCAATATGTTTGATTATTTTCATGTTTTTTCTTTATTTGAGGTTTAGGTTTCTGTCTGTCTCCGTGGAGTTCGAGCTGGTTTCCGTGTTTCAACTGTTAAACATGATTGTTTTTGG